>NW_024426774.1:25713710-25854282 GCF_017311325.1 Ursus maritimus | reverse complement strand
CCTGTTACAGAGCCATCCTCCAATGACCTCCAGGGCTAATCCACTGCAGATACTATGGCCAGATTAATCTCCCAAGGCAGGAAAAAAAAATCACAGCCTTCCTCCCACTTGAAATTTTCTTTTGGTTTGTTCAATTGTTGTTGTTACTCTTCATTACAGAAAACATCAAAAATCGAGTTCTATGAGAAACCTCCACGGATCCATCATCCAGCTTCAGTAATTATCCCCTCACGGCCAGTCTTACTACCTCTATCCCTCAAACCACTGAATAATTTCAATCAAAGCTCAGACAGCACGATTTCATCTGCAAATACTTTACTATCAAATACAGCCCCCCAAATCAACAATCATCCTTTTCTACCATTAAATTTCCAATCAATGTCAGCATTTTCACGATTCGCCCATACGTCATCATCTTTTTCTTTTATATACAATTTTTTAAAATCAGGATAGACATAGTCCAAACATTGTGATTCATTAGCATGTTTCTTAAGCCTCTTTTAAACTCTAGTTTCCCCCTGTATTCCTTTCTTTTTTTCTATTTTGCTTTGTTGTATCTTTTTGGAATTGTTTTTGTTAAAATCTTAAGTGTTTAACTTGGTTTTTTAACCAATCCTTAAAACCTTTTATTACCACTAACTAGTCTGCATCTGTATCAAATTCCAATCAAATCATATCCTAAATGTGGTCTTTTTCAAATACATCCAAAAATTCTTTGATATTTGTCCCTTCAAGCAGAGCGGCTTAATTTCACTCCCTTTGAGGGCACATTTGACTCAGGGACTCACTTCTAATGAGCAGACTATGGCGGAAGTGAAGGTGTGTATTTTCAAGGCTGAAGACTACAAAGGCTCTGTGGCTTTCTCCTTGCTCTCTCCAGTGGGGGACCACTGGCCTTGGAGGAAGCCAGTGGCCATGCTGTGAGGATTCTCAGGCAGTTCTGCAGAGAGCTCCATGTTGAGAGGAAGTGAAGCCTCCTGCCAGCAGCCTTGGGAGTGAGTGAAGTTGTGGGTTCTCCAGCCCTAGTCGAGGTGCCCCTGCAGACTGTGACCTCATGACAGACACTGAGCCACAACTCCCACTAAGCCCCTCCTGGGTTCCTCACCTACAGAAACTGTCAGACAACAAATGTTTATTGCTTCAGGCTATGGAGTTTGGGGGTGATCTGTTACGCAGCAGTGGGTAACTGATACACCATGCTTTCTGACGTCACATCATTGCCATTCCTGGAAATGCGCTTATTATCCAGTTCTTTGTGTCCAAATTTAACCATTTTTTTCAAGTTCACCTTCTCCAGAGCCATCCCTAGACCCCCACTTCCTCAACACTCCAAAATCTGGAAACAATTGTTCCTTCCTTTGATTTCCTAAAGAACTCAGTAGCTGATCCTAAATCAAGCTAAAACTAATCTGGCTAAAGTAAAACCAATTCATCTACTGCTCACTTACATAAAACGTGTAGTTTTAACATTACACTTTTACTAAAGTCACTGTTCCCGCAAACCTGCCAGGCACACACCCGTCTTCGGGGGTCATGCTCTCACTTCTTTCAGGCCTTCTCAGTTGGGTCTTTCCTGACAGCCTGTTAAGACCACCAGAGCCCTCATGCCTTCCCACCCTGCACCCACCCAGCACTCCTAGTCCCACAATGCAATTTTCACCACAGCACTTGTCACAATGGTTTAATTATGTCCCTTCCATTGTCTCCCACTTTGCAGACCGTAAGCTCCAGGAAGGCAGACATTTTGTGTATTCGTTCATTCTATACCCTGTGCCCCTATAATGGTGCATACATGGTACACACAACGTGCTCAATCACAGCTTGGGGGATAAATGATCAAGACTGAAGGGCTTCATATGCCACATAATCAGGATAACACTAAATACACATTTTGATATTTTAGCTGTCTTTATGTCTACAAGCACCTTAATCAATCTCCTCCTTCAGTAGATAAAAATAAAACAAAACCTTAAAACCCCCTAAAGTAGGCAATCTTAAAAAAAGGTAACTTAAGAATTGTTACATCTCCCAAAAGTAGCCATTTTTGGTGTTCCTATCATAGGTGTTCTTTGGCGGTTTGATTAACCAGGGTTTGAGGTGATTAGGTCATTACCTAAAATCATCTGTGGGCAACTGCACCCCTGCCTTTGAGTCCCTCACAAGTTAAAGCCCATCATCATTTCAAAACCTCCTTAAAAGCAGAACTGGATCTTGTACATCTTAGTATTCCTTGCCAGCGCCCAGCTAACAGGGGAACTTATAAAAGTTTATTAAGAGATTGTCACAATTGTTAGTGCCTCAGACTATCTCATCTCCTTACCCAAAAGCACGCTGCAGGCACACCCACATACACACACTCTGTGACAATGCCATGGTAAGAAGTGTCTTCATTCAGCAGATGAAGCCTCTGAAGCAAATTTATCTCCTGACTTATTTTTCCAAAGCCATGTTTGAGCTGAAACCTTAGCCACCTCTTTGACTCACAACATTCTTGTCTAAATTATACTGCTGCTACCAAAAAAAGAAAAAGTTGCTCCTTTATCTGACTTCTGACATATGGTTCTTACTAACAATCTATATATACACATGACAGAGGGTCAAATTGTAACAGTAGAGGGTGATATTCAAGATGAATGGTATTGCTTGTAAATTACTTCACAGCTTATGTAAGTAGTAATGCAAGAAAAAAATAATTGCAATGCACAGTAACCTGACTCTTGATTGCCAAGGCACGGTTCAACACGGAATTGTTCTTTGTTTTTAAGATTCAGAACAATGCTGGAAGAGAGCTGTCTAGCTAGGATAGCATCAAAGCTTTGTATCATTTCAAGGACACACAGTTACATTCACGTTCTGGCCCAAAAATGCACCACTATCTTTTAGAGAAAGGGTCAGCAAATTACAGCTCATAGCCCAAAGCTGGCCCACAGCCTGTTTTGGTATGACCCACAAGCTAAGAACTTTTATATTCTTACCTTTTTTTAATGGTGGAGAGGGGAAAAAAAAACCAAAAGAAGAATATTGGGTGACACGTGAAATTTATACACAATTCAAATTTCAGTGTCCGTCAATAAAGTTTTATTGGATCAGTCACACACGTTCGTTTATGCGTCATCCTGGCTGCTTTTGTGCTACAACAAAAGAGTTGAGAAGCTACAACAGAAACCATGTCTCACAAAGCTGAAAATATTTATTACCTGGCCCTTTACAGAAAAAGTTGTCGCCCTCTACTTCAGGGCATGGAGCTGAATCCTAACTGCCTCTATTTAAAGCCTAACATTTGTTAATATTATTCACTTATTAAGTGTGTGACCTTGACCAAATTACATAACCACTCTGCAGCCTCAGTTTCCATATCTGTAAAATGGGGTTAATCACAGTACCACCTTATGGGGTCACTGTGAGTTGTAAATTAAGAATACAGGCAAAGCACTTGGAAGAGTCCCTGACATACAGTAAGCCGTGACTGCGGAATCACAGAAACTACCGATCCTTCTTGCTGCGGGTTGCAGGATGTGTTCTCCCACAGAAATGCGAGCAAAGTGGTTAGATTTCAAACTAGCCCCCCAAATCTAGTTACCATGGTAGAACTGAAGGACAAGAAGAAAGGAGAGAAAAATGAAAGAAAAACAGAAAGAAGAGCGGTGAGGAGGGAATAAGAAGAGAGAGGAAAAAGTATGAGGACCCCACTCAGCAGGGACAGTAGGTGGCCTACTCGAAGGGAAAGTATAAATTAGGGTAATTTCATCTATACTAGCAGATTAAATAACTTCTGTGGGCTGCCTGGATACTAATCACCATGTGGAAGCTGTCTCTAGGGGGGAAAAGTATTCCAAATTCCCAGCAAGTGACTTACAAATGAACCGCTGGGTCGAGCCCATTTTCAAGTGGAGAACTTCCTGTATTTTACATTCCTAGACAAATGACAAGTGAGAGTTGCAGTACATTCCGCATCTTGTTATCCATGTCGAGCAGCTAATTAAAAGGAAACAATGGGCGTCAGGATGCTGTGCAGCCGAGGAGCTGCTCCTCGGGCCGCTCAGAGAACGAAGGGATAAGCAGTCTTGTCCAGGAGTCCTCATTGTGTTCAGAATGGCACTTACTTCCAAACGCTAAGAAAAAACCAGGTTCCCATAAATAGAACACAAGCTCATTCACCAAAAATGGACGTGGGTGGCAACTGGGAGGTAAACATGGTGTTAATAGAAGAGACACTTAACCTGCTACCGAGGCTGAGAAACGCTCTTTCCCAGGGCTCCCGCTCCCTTGAATACCTTCTCTGTGCAGAGCAGAGTTCCTGTCATTTCCATGTATCTCTGCAAATTTCCTGGTTTCTCTTCTTAAATTATTTCAAAACTCGACACCTCCCCCCTCCCAAAAAGAAGAATTTTTTTACTCACAACTGGACCCCAAACAGCTATCTTTCTTATTCCCACCCCATCCTGATTCTCCTAGTCCTCTCTCATGCTTCGGTTTATACTTATGGTCAATCTTCCCTGCAGAGGCTAAACACGCATACCAAATATGTTTAAGAGACCTGATGTGTAAGCATAACATGTAAAACCTGAAGGAAAGAAAAGACATTATTACCCAAGTGATTTCAGCAAATTGTGCGGGAAAAGCAGAGTGACTGAAAGCAATGCATCCAGGACAATAATTAAGGTGCTCCTGAGTAGAGGCAAGCTGAAAACACTCACTGAGAATGAATCTGCTGGGAGAGTCCTACTGAAGGCTTCGGCTTGAGGGTCAAGGTCATCTGGGCCACGGGACTGACTCTTGGTAGACTGTCTGTCTTCTTCAATGAAGTGTGTTTTGCTGCTTGCTCAGGAGGGGCCCAGGAGGCAGCAGCCCCAGGACTCTGCCCTCCAAAGCCTGGTGACGAGGTGTCTTGGGCAGCTGTGGTCTCACAGGCTTTGCCCTTGGTCCCTGGTTTGCACACACAGAGTTGAGGCCGGAGACACATCCCTCCATTCTGGCACGGTGGGACACAGCTTGCTGCAGAAAGACAACAGAAGACATGACTTTGAAGAAAAGCATTGTAGACTTTACAAATTCTTCCAAAGCCTTCACATTAGCACCAGGATTCTGCCCCCCCAAAATGAAACTGTATTTAAAAACATGATAGAGGGGCACCTGGGTGGCCTGGTCCGTTAAGCATCCAACTCTTGGTTTTGGCTCAGGTCATGCTCTCAGGGCCGTGAGATCGAGCCCCGAGTCAGGCTCCACACTGGATGTGGAGCCTTCTTAAGGTTCTCTTTCTCTCTCCCTCTGCCCCTCCACACCCCACCGCTCACACTATCTCTAAAAAGTAAAAATAATAAAAAATAATTTTAAAAAATGATGGCAATAACAACGATGGCGATGATGATAGCCAATATTTATTAATGGCTTCTTAGGTGCCAGGGACTGTTCTAATGAGATATCAACAAATTTAATCTCCCAGCAACCGCTCTAAGTAGATGTTTTATTTTGCCTATTTTACTGATGAAGAAACAGACACAGGGGTTATGTAACTTGCCAAAGGTCACACAATTATGAGTAAATAGAAGAGCTGGGAATTGAATCCAAGTGAACTGGCTGCAACATCAATATTCTTAACCACTTTATTAAAGTGCCTCTCAGAAATGCATCAGAAACAAAGGAAAAACTTAAGAAAAGGCTTTGCCCTTCTTTTTAAACTGTGCTCTGTGGCTCAAGTTTAAATTTTAGGTATCCAAATAAGACTCGGCAAAAGAAAGCCCAAGTCCCATCTCAAACCCCAAAAAGCAGGACAGACGTCATCTAGCATAAGCTATCAGAGCGTGGAGTGCCTGAGAAATGTAGTTCAACCCACCTTTTTGTTTTTACAGGACAGAAGGATGCACAGATTGAGAAGCAGCCAATATGCACGTTTATAATTACGTTTTTAAAAGCCGGTGCCCTGGGGCGCCTGGGTGGCACAGTCGTTAAGCGTCTGCCTTCGGCTCAGGGCGTGATCCCGGCGTTCTGGGATCGAGCCCCGCATCAGGCTCCTCCGCTATGAGCCTGCTTCTTCCTCGCCCACTCCCCCTGCTGTGTTCCCTCTCTCACTGACTGTCTGTCAAGTAAATAAATAAATAATCTTTAAAAAAAAAAAAAAAAAAGCCGGTGCCCTGTACACCATTCCTAATGTTACAATGAATGGCAACCAAAAAGAAACGAGCTCTTTATCTCCTATTTGATAGGATGCATGTACTCTGAATCAACAGACTTGCAGCCAGAGTTTTAGTCGGCAGGGCTATGGGCCACGGGTAAGGTAAGTGGATTTCATCATAGGCAAGATACCAGAGGAGTTTAGAGAGTATGGACTTAAATTTTTTTAGGTTATATGATGTTATAGGCTGGCGGACAGGATTCCTTCAGTTTCTGCTTTATTTGTCCAAATGCATTGATTTACGCCCACTGATTTTGTTATCAGTCCACTTTTGACTTCAACTCTTGGTCCTCGGGCAGATTACACTACTAAATCTCCCATAAAATTCAATGCCAGATTCAGTCCATAAACATTTACAAAATAGATGAGGGATACGAACCAGAGGAGGCTCAGTTATGGATAAGCCAAATCACCAAGACCTAAAAGCCTTTCAACCTCCCGATCTTCTATAAAAGAGAGATGACACTTCTCCCATCTTCCTACAATATGATTCCTGTTAGTTACAGCAACTAATGGTAAGAAATGACCGTCAAGTGTCAGAATACTAGGCTGACAAGTTTTCCAAAAGTGGGAAAGTATTCTTAAAAAGCAAAGAAAAATGCAGCCAGCTCCCTTGGTGACCCTGGGGTAAGTTATTTAACCTTGGTCTCTGCACCTGTACATGTTTGGGGCAGGAGGAGGGCAGTAACTGCTTTCTCTAAAATGGTCCCTAAGAGCTCTTACCAAATTAGGCTTCTAGAATTCAAAGCCCAAAACTATGCAGTTCCAGGGTTCAGGATTCTAATTTATCAGCATTTTCTTGGCCAACTGATGATCACTGGGTCCCTACTCGGCCATGGTTATTTATGGAATGTCACAGGAATGGAAATGGGCTCCACCCAGAGAGAACAGAAGTGGCCACGAGGGAGAACAGGACTGGGTTTTCAAAGCTGAGCCTGTGCCAGAGATCACCCCCCAGGCACTTTCATGTATACATTCTCTTCATGCTTTCAATTAGAAACATGTTTCATTTTACCATCTGAGAATGATTTCCGCTTCTCCTCCCTCCCAAGGTGTACTGCAAACATCCCCTAACCTACCAGGGAGGCTGCACGGAGCAGGTTACAAAAGTTGGTACCTAGATAAGGGCCAATCATGAAATCTTCCAAAACACCACTGAGAACATACAAGAACCTGCCTTTAGGAGGACATGGATGGATCAGAAGTGTAAAAGGGTAGAGATTTTTTAACTCTTCAAATTTGGTATAATGTGTGTGGGAGGCAGGGAAAGAGTTTTAAACAAACTTACAAACATTTTCTACTGTAAGAGAAAGAACATGCTATCTAGTAGTATGACTGGATACACTATCACCCTTCTGCAGTAAATGTGGAAAGAACAATAAGGAGAATGAGTAGACACGTTCTCTTCCACCCACCCCAGGAAGGCTCTGGCAGCAGCTCTCTGAAGCACGAGACAGGACGGGCTGGCTTGACCTGGCACAGGGGGCTGAGGGGAAAAGAGTCCCTAATTCCCAAGATAAGCCCCTCACTGGACATGAAAAGAAAAGCAAAACTCATGTCCTGCAACCACATTTTATCAAGCCATTTTCCTCGGAAATTGGAGGAACCTCACGCTGTCGTGGTTCTCGCTTCCCAAAGCGTGGTGCCTGGACCAGCAGCAGCATTACGCAGAAGCACTTTAGAAATGCATGTTCTCGGGCCGCCCCAGGCCTGCTAAAGCTGAAACTGCAGCCCAACAGTGTGACTGCCCTCTAGATGAGTCAAATGCAGACTCGAGTTTGAAAACCACTGACATACAGTGTTTGTCAACTGGCACTCTTCCACCAGCAAATTTTTGAGGATTTTTTTTTCCATTTCCACTACCATTAACATACAGTGTTATATTAGTTTCAGGTGTACAATACAGCAATTCAGCAATTCCATACATTAGGATTTATATTTTTATAATGGCAAATTTGATGTTTTCACACTATAGTTGCATTTATTGTATTGAATTCTTGCTGTGATAAATGTGTTTGTTTTATGTTGCTGCCCTTGTCTTTTTAATGCATAAAAAAAAAATTTTTAACTTTCCATGTGACCAAATTCCCAAGATGATTACGGGTCCCTTCCAAAGGTCTGTCACTATCTACTTCCAGTGTTAAAATTCGTAGGCGCTTATGACAAAACGGTTATTCTAACCGAGGCACTAAAGTATGTGGAATATTATAAATAAACGTTACAGAAGCACTTTAAAAATACTTTTCCACCAGTTGATTCTGCATTTGCCCAGCCAGAAGTGGTTCAACACAATGAGTAAACACAACATCAAGATCTTATCAGCGGGTTGGGCCTCGGTTCTCAGCCTTTGCTGCACATTAGAATCACCTGGGGAGCTTTTAAAACTCTCAAAACCCAAAGCTAACGCCAGACTCTGAATCAGAATCTCTGGGGGAAGGGCTCAGACATCAGTTCTGGTTTTTGCGTTTTGTTTTTTTAAAGTCTCCAGGTGATTGCAACGTGCAGCCAAACTTGAACAAAATCCTAATCCAGACGTGCTGACAGACTGGGTTTCATAAAATGCATCTCTTTGGATTTTTCCTCCTTCATTCAAAAGCTTTCAGCACATGTTAGCTGCCTATGAGATATATTTAAGACCTCTACACCTGCCCCCAACCCCCTTTCCACCCTCATTGCCCCTGGCCCATCTGTGCAGAAGCCCGTCACGCCTTGTCTCTGCACACGGTGCCCTGTCCTGAAACACAGGCCCTTCAAGCTCTTGCTCATGGAAACCTCCTCCTTCTCTATGAAGGCCTTCCCAAATGCCTGCCCACCCCTACCATAATCTCTTCATCACCCAAACTCCCATCCCCTCTCACCATTCCTACCACAGTCCCCACGTACTGCCACACGTCATCAATCATCTCTCAGCAAGTTCTCTCATTTCTCAAACTACATTATCAACTGTGAGGTCAGTTAATTGGCTCATGTGAAACTTTCTTAGCCTAGGACAGCAGCTGCAACTTCATCTTGGTCAACTAACTGGTGTGAAAGCAGGGCCACTCCTTTCCAAAGGATGCTGGGATTTGAGGACATCTGTAAAAGGAATATAATCAGTGGGCTCCTCGTCCATTACATCATAACATCTACACCTCCAGACTTCATCTGCATGTTGCATCTTTGATCAAATCTCCGATCCTTCAAAGATGTTTTTAAACAAAAATTAGTATTAAAATATACTCTGCTAATGTATAAGATCTGAGGTGACATTAAACAATATGCTGTTACAGGGGCCTGGGTGGCTCAGTCAGTTAAGTGTCTGCCTTCAGCTCGGGTCATGATCTCAGGGTCCTGGGATCAAGTCCCATGTTGGGCTCCCTAATCAGCGGGGAATCTGCTTCTCCTTCTCCCTCTGCCCCTCCCCCTACTTGGGCGCACATGCTCGTGCTCTCTCTCAAATAAAATCTTAAAAATAAATAAATATAAACAAACAATATGCTGTTAAAGAAACCATTTCAGAAACCCAGATTCGATGTGTTTCAGAAGGACTCTGAAGGGATATGACACTCTGAAACAAGCCAGTCAAGGACTAACAGAAAAGAACATCACAGTAGGAGCTGTGATAAGTTACTAAGCTTCCAGTGGAAAAGCAAGTTAAGGGGATGAGCCTCAGAAGTTCAAATGCAGGGGTGCCTGGGTGGCGCGGTCGTTAGGCATCTGCCTTCAGCTCAGGGCGTGATCCCGGCGTTCTGGGATCGAGCCCCACGTCAGGCTCCTCCACTGGGAGCCTGCTTCTCCCTCTCCCACTCCCCCTGCTTGTGTTCCCTCTCTCACTGGTTGTCTCTCTGTCAAATAAATAAATAAATAAAATCTTTAAAAAAAAAAAAGTTCAAATGCAACAGAAACAAAAAAGAGCTTCTGTGAAATACGTGCACACAGAGATACTTCCGAGATCTACAGACTGTCCTGTGGGCCTTCACCTGATCCTAAGCTGTACAGGCATAGGGCAGAACACCAGGAGGCCAGGACCTGGATGGTGCAAATTCCCAAGCCTTCCGCCACCAGAGTCAGGACATTTAGCGGAGTTCCCAGAATTAAACTCCTTTAAAGAGGACAGCAAGGGAGGTAGGTGGGATGGTGGGCTAGACAGATGATGGGTATTAAGACATTTGATGTGATGAGCACTGGGTATTGTACTTAAGTAATCGGTCACTGAATTCTACTTCAGAAACCAATATTGCACTGTAGTTTAACTAAAATTTAAATTAAAAAAAAAATAAAGAGGATAGCAAGATCTATCAATGTCAAAATCAGGCAAGAACAGTACACAAAAGAAAACTAACATACAAATCAGTTAAGAACACAGATACGAAATACCTAAATAAAATATTAATATTTCGGGGCGCCTGGGTAGCGCAGTCGTTAAGCGTCTGCCTTCGACTCAGGGCATGATCCCGGTGTCCCGGGATCGAGTCCCACATTGGGCTTCTCTGCTGGGAGCCTGCTTCTTCCTCTCCCACTCCCCTGCTGTGTTCCCTCTCTCGCTGGCTGTCTCTCTGTCACATAAATAAATAAAATCTTTAAAAAATATATTAATATTTCAAAAAGAGAAGACCAAGTAGAATTCCAAAAATATAGGATGGCTTTAATGTCAGCAAATCCGTCTATGGAATTCCCCATGTTAAAAAATTAAATGAGAACTTATCTCAGTGAATGCAGAAAACCTTCCAATAAAATTCATCACTACTCCTAATAACAAAAGAAACTGTTAGCTAACTAGGAATACAAGGGGATTTCCTTGTTCTGGTAAACAATACCTCCACCAAATCCCACAACAAACAGCATACCAAAACCTACAGCAAATACTAGGAGGAAACTGTACAAGCATTCCTATCAAAGTTGGAAACATAGAGTCCAAATGCCCACAATAACAAATAGTGGACGTGGTATTGCAGGTTCCAGCCAACAGGACAAAAGAAGAAAAAGAAATAAAAGGTCTAAGGACCTAGAAGGAAGAGACAAGTTTAACATTATTTTCAATTTAAGTAAATGTCTATGTAAATAATCGAAAAGATTCTACAAACTACTGTAAGTGATAATGTGGGACTGGTTCAGAGACAGAGAAACTGATCAATATGATGTAACATAAAGCTTAGAAACAGACTAAAACAGGGAATCTTGATGACTAACATAATAAAAAAACATTAAAAAAAAGAATTAAAAAAAAACATGGAATCTTGCAACGTGATGGAGAAAACAAATCTGTAGGGAAACAACGGATTATTTAACGGCGTTGGGAAACAGACATTCATCTAAAAGAATTAAAATCTGAGCCCTACCCACATAAGAATATACATTTAAGATCTTTAAAAACTTTAGACAAAAATGGGACAATCTCTTCATGATTTGGGGTAAGGAAGAATTTCTCAAATCTGAAAGAGTAAGTAAAAATCAAAAAAGGATTGATGAACTTGATTATATCCAGAGAGAGAGAAAATTAAGCAGACTCCGTGCCCAGTCCAGAGCCCAACGTGGGACTCAATCTCACAACCCTGAGATTATGACCTGAGCGAAAATTAAGAGTCAGATACTTAACCAAGTAAGTCACCCAGGTGCCCCAAACCTGACTAGATCATAATTTAAAAGACACTATATACAAAATTGAAAGACAAATGACAAAGAGAAGACTCTTGCAATAGCTTTAACAAAGAATTATAACCAGATATATCAAGAATTCCTAAAAATCAAAAGAAAAAAAAAAACAGACAAAAGAGCTGAATTGGTTATTCACAAATGATGAAATGGGAGTGGCAAAAAATGTGAAAAGATATTCAATTATCTGAGAACTGCAAATCAAAACAACATTGAGATGCAGTTCTATAGCCAAGAAACTGGTGTAAGTCTGTTACCAGCCAGCGTTAGCAAAGATATAGGGAGATGGGAACTCTCAGAGACTGCTCGCAGGTTATTTTATACTCACCTCTGTGAAAAGCAATTTGGCAATATTTAGTAAGGTTCTAAAGTGAAAACCTTAAGAGCTAGCAATTACACTTCTAGGCTGTCATGTACTCAAGGAATTTTCACTGTATACCAGGAACAGCAGGAAAATACTGGCATTGATAAACTGTGGTATATTCATGCAATGAAATACCATAGAGCAGTTAAAATCATGATCCAGATCTATACCTAGCCACAAGGGATCCTAAAAATAACATTTACCAAGAAAGTACATTACATGATGCCACTTTATGATACTGTTCTTTATATGATAATAACCGTCCATGCAATTTTTTAAATATATAAACTACAGGTCATTTTTATAGACATATGAAATCAACAAACGCATAAAAATGTACTAGATTCACACTAAATTCATGACAGTGATCACCTCTAGAACAATACTAGAGAAGAAAATAAATCACTCTACTGGAATTTTTTTCATAAAGGAAAGATGGGTAGCAAATAGGACAACAAGCCTACCCATATCAGCTGTGCGTAACCCTCCGTACTTTTCTGAATATTGTCCTATTTTTCAAAATCAAAGTAAGTTTTAAAAAACAATGCCACAAAAGGCAATTAAGAATTGAAGGCAGTTAAAACCAGTTCCTTAAGCAGAGGGTGAAGGGGGGTGCTAAGGAGGATGAGGCAGGTCAGTGTCAGAAATTGCCCCCATGACAATGATGAACTCAAGTCTGCAAATCCTAGACTTGCAGAAAGCTGACATTAAGACATGGGTGAAAAGGATATACAACAAAATCTTACTCTATCCTGGAGGCCAGACCAGTCTTCTGAAAACACCTTTTCACCATCTGAAATCAATTCTCAAATTTTACCTAAAACAAATACTCTCCCATTTCTTCCATATTTGATTCCTACTCCAGTTGACAAGCTGATTCTAATGTTCTTTAAAAGTTCGATGATTATATTTTTAGGAAATAACCCATGCCCTGAAGCTCAGCCTCTACTGCTTTTAATTCTAAAAAAGTAGCTCTTAGTTATATTTAAAACTTGTCCCAGCCCACACAGGGCCAACAGGGTGACTCTCTGCCCCTTGCTTTTCTCTCCAAACAAGTTGTAGCATGTCTACTGCGTGTGTCCCGCAGAGAAATGTGAGTCTAACTGTGTCTTCTGTGATCAGAGACAGCAGGTGAGAAATGGCTTTGCTGTGTGTGTCTTCACAGTAATTCCCAGCTGCCCTTTGAAGTTATTCAATAACACTAAGTGATATCAGATCACAAGAAACATAGCATGAGATCACACATTTTAGTCTAACTCTGTCTGCTCCTTGCACCAAACCCAAATAAATGCTGTGCTTGCCTTGCAAATGTCTCCGGGTCAGCTTCCTCCAAATCCCTCAAGAACGAAAAATATTAGCATAACATCCTGATGCCTTTTCTATCCAGCCTCATGGAATAATGAAGAATTCCCCATCACCGAATTTTCTGCATAGGTGAACCAAGCACCAACATTATATACTAACCATTGTGGGTTTTAATCATTACGAACACCCACGTGAAGTACCTCAGGGGTGAGTGTGTGTGTGTGTGTGTGTGTGTGTGTGTTGTGCCCGCACGTGCGTGCATTCAGGTCCTCTTTCCAAGTCAGGCTGCCAAGTAGCACGGGCTTTCTCTCCACTCTTTCCTATTCTGTTGGCTTTTGTCATCTACTCTCAATCTCAAGTGACAACTTACCCAAGCAGACAGTCAGATGGCTGTGCAGTCAGCACAAATTACACAGAATACAAGTCACAAAGGTTGTGTGCAGAATTTCCTGGCTTTTTTCAGGAGTTTAATGCTTTTATGTCAAGTACTGAGCCGCCATCTGCCTAATTCCCCAGGAGCTGTGTTCTGGAAGGCTGAGGTTCTGGAAGCCTGAGCTCAGCAGGAGTAGCTTGTTACTATGTGATTTAATTCAAAATAGGTGGTCAGCGGAGGCCAAGCACACTCCTCCCAATGCCATCAAGAACTGTGAAATCACTCATGGAATATAACGTAATTAAGTTGTAAGTCATGTAATGAAAAACTACCAGCAGTTTTGCTGGGTTCTGTTTCTGGTCTTATTACTGCCGTTTTATTAACGTTTCTTAACTTTTTTTTTTAAGTCAGTGAGAAAAGAAAAGAAAGCAACGTTTAAGATCTACAGTTTAGACTATGTAAACATTTAGTTTAAAATAGCAAAAGGAAGAGAAAAACCAGAAAAAGTTTTTCAGAAAATTCTCTTATATAGAAAGGATAAAAGGTGTCTTTAACAAATCATAGCCAAAATTGGGAGGGAAAAGAAAAGAGAGAGAGAGAGAGAAGGGAAAAAAGGACAGAAACAGACAATGAAGACAAAAGAAAATGCAATTAGTAAATAAACTTGTGGGGTAATGTCCAAATTAACTCATCAAAAGAAATACAAACAAAAATGGGGAGATACAATATTTCACTAGTTTTTTGGAAGTCATGTAAAAGTATTAATATAAAGTGCCACAAAGGTGGTAGTAAAATAAAACTAAGCCTTTTAGAATGCAGTTTAACAACAGGTTTCAAATATTGCAGTAGCCTCGTTTCTAGAAGTTTATTCTAATAGTCGAAAAAGGAAATAATTATGCACACACACAAATCAGCTGCCCACAGCAGGGTTATTTATGCCAATGAAAAATTCAAAAGAAGCTACAGGTTGAGTCAAGTATGGTATTACAACCACTCAAATTTAGAATTTTAATGTCGTGCTGTTAAGTTTTTTAAATATTGATACTGTGAATAAATGTTATATTGTTAGTTATTAACCACCTTGTCTAACAGTATAATTTTATTTTGTGCACTAATGCTAGTACATATGTATCATAAATACAAGTTTGTGACAAATCTTGAATTTTACGGACTGTAAAATATTATGCACATATAGAGTACGATTAAAATTGACATCTTTATAGTTCATTAGACTAAAGGCCACATATTTCTAAGTAATAAATCTGTAATGTGTTTTAATCCCATCACATTATCCTTCTTCACTCATTCACACATTAAGACCCTCCCCCTTATAGGCTAGTGCTGTGCCAAGAACTGTGGATAAAAAGATGGAGGGGACAAATCTTCTGTTCTCAAGGAGATTAGAGGCCAGTTACGAAAGACAAGTATTAAAAAAAAAAATGACTGTACAGTTATGTGCTGGAAAAAAAGGTATAGAAGGAATGAGAAATGAGGGGCCCTCATTAGGTAAAGGACAAATATGTTGATTTATTATATCCAGGGGACCACAAAGGATACAAAGAATTCTTCCAACGGTTTGTTTCCTGGAGGAACGAGAAAATCCCCCTGCCCAAGCTCCCCTACGGATAGAAGCAGATGAAGCTGGGCTTTGCAGTCTGAACCAACCCCACACCCTTGCTATGTGCCCCGGGGCCAGTTGCCAAGTTTGACTTGCACCTTCTTGGCCCTTCACTAAACCAAATACTGAGGGGCAATTCTGCATTCCACTCCGCACCAGGCACTGTCATATTCCCTGTGACTAGAATGGCACACTAGAACAATGTCATCTCTGCCCTGTGAAACTCATGACCCAGGCAGAAGACTGACAGGAGCAGCGATTATCACTATTATAAGCATATCGAAAAGGGCATGGTACACAGTTGGGGGCCCACCCATACGGGATTTAGGGTATTAGGAAAGACCTCCCTGAGATCATGAACTTAGGATCAGATCTGAAAGCTGAGAGAAGTAAGTAACATATAGGCCTGGCCCTGGAGTGTGGTGCCAAATGTTAGCAGGGAAACCTACCACAAAGCCATTAAGAAGCAGAATGAAGGGGGGTCTGGGTGGCCCAGTCGGTTAGGCATCCGACTCTTGATTTCCACTCAGGTCATGATCGCAGGGTCCTGGGATCGAAACCCACATTGGGTTCTGCACTTGGCGGGTGTCTACTTGAGGATTCTCTCTCTGCCTCTCCCCTTCTCATTCTCCCTCTCTCTCTCTCAAATAAATAAATAAATCTTTTAAAAAAATAAAGATTTTAAAGAAGCAAAAAGAAATAGATTCTGCTGACTCCAGAACAACTTTCCATTAGAGATCAAGTTCAGCAGGGTGAGGAAGAATTACAAGATATTCTTAAATATATGTGTCCAGTACACCGATCCGGTGTGGTTTAATGTGACCAGCAGAGAGACGTTATCCTATAGGTCAGGAATAAACACTAATACCCATCATCCTCCGTGTAACTTCATACTCCTCTAACTGCACTAGTCAACTCAGTAAGAGGTGGAAGAGAGGTGTGCAGTGAGACAAGCCAGCTGTCACGCTGCCAACAAGATTGTCCACAGGTACAGCAATCGGCCATACTTTAGGATTAAGACCTAGAAACACTCATGCCTGTTTGGTTTGTGTTTTTCTATTCCTAACCTAGGAAATTTGATACCCAAATATGTCCACTGCAGTATTACAATCACTATAGTAGTACAAAATAGAAACATCTCTACCCATAAAACAACAAATGGATAAAAGTCATGAAATGGGATAAGTCATTAAAAAATAATGTTTCAAAGACATTTTTAATGGCATGGATTAATGCTAATGATGTAAGGCCAAATTAAAAAATAAATACATAAAAACCTCCTACTGGCTCTAGAAGGCACTCCAGTCAGCCTTGCACCTCTCCCTATCCACTGAATTGGATCTTGTCAGAGTTGCCTGTGGCCTCTGTGCTACCAGTCTAGTGGGCTTTCTCCCTTCTTGGCCAAGAGCAGAACTGGCCATAGTGGATGAGTCCCTCCTTCCCCACTACCCCCTTCCCTTGGCTGAGATGTCACCCGCCGCCAGCCCCTCTCTCAGTCTCCCTCTGGCTCTTCCTTCCCTTCCTGACCTCTGCTGAAATTTCCCAAGGCTTGCTTGGTCCTTTGGACCCTTCTCCTGGTGATCTCATCCAGTCCCACAGCTTTGATTTCCACGTAGACTGTGGAAAGTTAGAGCTAGGCCTGGGCCTTCTACGTGAACTCCAGATTTCCATGTTCGACGGCTTCATCGGCAGCTCCCATGGAGATCTAACAGACTTCTCAAACTGAGCATAGCTTGAGTCCCCTCCCCCACCCCAACTCCACGACAGCCTCCTCCACAGCATTCGTCTCCTCAGAAGGCACTGCCGTTCACCAAGTTGCGCACCAAGTGCACTGACTTGCTGGGGCGGCTGTCACCAAGCACCACAAAGTGGGTAGTCTGAACAGCAGAAAGTCACCATCTCACAGTTCTGGAGATGGAAGTCAGAAATCAAGGTGGGGGAGGGTTTGGTTTCTTCTGAGGGGTGTGAGAGAATCCATCCCACTCTTTCTCCCCTTGCTCCTGGTAGTCTCAGGCATTCCCTGGCTTGTAGAAGCTGCTATCACTCTCCACGCCTTCACGTGTCCCCTTTCTGAGTGTCTGTGTCCCATTAGCCCTTTCATAAGGACACCAGTTATGCTGGATTAGCCATCCCCTCCACCCCAGTAGGACCTCTTCTTAACTACTTACATCTCCAAGGGCAATTTTCTCAAAGAAGGTCACATTCTGGGAAACCGGAGGTTAGGACTTCAACAAAGGAACTGGAGCAGGATAATATTTCAATGCGTAACACCCAATTGTCCTACCCGACTCTTCTCTTTATCTCATACCACACATCCAATCCATCTCAAACCCCGTCAGCCCTACCTTTCAATACATCCGAAATGTAACCATTTCTCACCACATTCCCTCAAACCCTTCCTCCGACCACCTTGTCCCCTGCAGTCTGTGCTCACCAGGACAGCCAGAGGGATCCTGTTAGAACATCACCCCTCTGCTCCAAACCCTCCAGGGTTTCCATCGCACCCATGCGAAGCCCTTACTGCCGCCTGTCCCACATCATTTCCTAGCACCCCTGGATCACCATACTCCCTGCACACTGGCTTCCTTGCTGGTCCCCACACCTGCTCCGCTGTAGGGCCCCTACCCTGAGTGCACCTCCCTGAAGATGTTCTTCCCCAGATAGTACAAGCTGCCTTCCTCACATCACTCAGCCTCGCTTGTGACCAGCTGCTCCCAAGCAACAGCCTCTGGGTTTATCTCTAGTCCCTTCCTCTGCCTCCTATTTCTTCAAAGCACTTATCCCTACCTGACATTTATCTATTTACTGTCTGTTCTCCCACTAAAACGTCAGCTCCACAGCAGGACAGATTATTGTAGTCACTACTTTTTTTTCCTTGGGCCTAGAATAAAGTCTAGGCTCATAGAAGATAATAAATAATTGCTGAATAAATGAACACATGAATGAAGGCTGGAAGAAAAACGTACCTAAATGCGAACATGAATTATTACCTATGAGTGGCGAATTATATGTTATTTTGTTTATGCTACATTATACTTTCCAGATTTTCCAATCGCCTGTTGTTTTATAATATGGCAAAAATCAACAATACTTTTTTGAAAGGAAATGTTAATTCACTTAAGTGCTTGTTTAAACATGCTTAAATTTTTAAGGGCTGTAATTTCTACAATCTAAACAATATATGAGACACAGTACCATACACTAGACTTTATGGTAAATGTACTATATTGGAACCTACGTTTCTACTTTGAAACTTATTCTTAACATACTATGATTGGGTAATATGTCTCGTATTATTATTAACATGTTTAATCTGTTTGAAAAGCTGACTTCTTTTAATTTCATCAACCAAAAATGTTAAACAAGAGAAGCTTTTTTGAAAATCAGAGCAATAAAAAATAAGTTTTATAAGGCCAAAATGACTGACAACTTGAGAATGGAGTATCTGAAACTTAGTTTAAAATAAAGGGGAAAAAAAAAAGACTAAGACAGAAAAGATTACTTTGATTACAGAGTGTCACCTAGTGGTAAAGAAACCACCAAAGCCAGGCAGCCCAAACCAAGTCCCCTCTCAGATGGCAACTAGCTGTGTGCCTTTGGGCATGTTTCTATGACCTTTTTGGCATCTCAGTTTTCCCATCTGTGAAATGGGAATGATTTTTTTAAAAAAAGAGTTTCTATGTTGATTAAATGACTATATCCAAGCCACTTAAAACAGTGCCTGGTTCAGAGTAGTGCTAGACAGGTGTCAGCTATTAATATTATTACCCTCTGTACCAAATTCATCCCACATGTGCCCCAAAATAGCCTTCAAGGAAGTTTTTAAGAAACAGATCATATCTATATCTGGGATATAATTTTATTTCTACCGTTAGAATTTTACATTTACCTAAAACAAAAGAGCCTTTCACACTGAATTAAATATAAGCAACTTCCTTCTTTCTTTCTTTCTTTCTTTCTTTCTTTCTTTCTTTCTTTCTTTCTTTCTTTCTTTCTTTCTTTCTTTCTTTCTTTCTTTCTTTCTTTCTTTCTTCCTCACTTAATCATCCAGAGTAGAACTGCAATGGCAACAAAGTGACAGCCTCATTAAGCTAAAACACTATATACTTGTTCTCATATTTATAAACTAGTTTTCTTAAGTGAATGAAGAATCATGGCTACATGAGTGACACAGAGCCTTTAAAAATTACCATTTATTTTGACAGCATTCCTTAAGGTACATTAAGAGTATCATGTGACCGAGGACGGGAACACCCTGGTACACACACCCCAAGCCAGGCCAGAGCCTTTCCTCGCTAAAATAAAACCACTTGCAAATGTCACCGATGCCTGAGCATCACGGCAGAATGCAAACATCTGAGAGGCTCTGGACACGGCCCCTGCTACAGAGACCACAGTAATTAGGCTCTTACACCCTGAAGAGAACAGTCGAAGCCTCATTGTGCACTCTAAGGCCATTCCTCTAATGGAAGGAAGATGCACAGCAGATGATGTTATTTGCAAACAATTAGTCCTCCGGCTACTAGCTCTCTTATTGTGAAATGTGATAGAAGTTTTTCAGAATTGAAGCGGAGATAGAACCATAGACTCTGAGGGCTCATCAGCAAGCAGGTGAAAGGAGCAAGCATTAGTCTAAAGGCTCCTTTTACCCAGTGGGCCCCTTTCCGTTTGCATCTAAATTGTCTTTTAATTTAACTGATCTCTAAAATCTCTTGAATAATCTATAACCTCTGATCAGAAGTAAAAACTAGGTCATCAGTAAACACATTTAAATAATTTTTAAAAGCAAGGATTATCTTCCTTAGAAGCTGTCAACTTTAAATGAACTACTGCCTTCTAAAACACTATGCAAACTTATTAGGTAGACAATGACAACTGGGTGTTACTCTTCCCAAATTCTTAATGCTTTTGTTTTTCAGTACACAGTCACGGAAGGTTTTCAAGATTTAATCCAGGTAATTCTTTTTATTGTTCAAAATATGCCATGAATAACCAGCTTATATTCACAGTAATTTTGTTTGCCTCTTTTTTTCTTACAAAGTGGAACTGCTAAAATTTCTAATCTATTCTGGAAAAATGTAACAGAAAGAAAATAAGGAAATTTTACACAACGATTCTGGAAGTACAGATTTTAATAAAGTCCTGAAAAATACAATCAGCATGATTTCTCACAACTGCCTGTTCAACAAATAGACTATGAAGTCATCTTCTTAAGCCACAATCCCCTAAAAACGGTGTATTCCTAGTACCCATTTTTTATATTTTTTCTCAGACTTCTTCCCATTGGAAGAATCTAATTTTCTTCGATTTCTTCCCTGCTCATACTGTGCTTAGCAGCAGGCTTCTGTGGAGTGGGAATGAGAAGAAAAAGAAAAAAGACTATTGTAGTTCTTTGTGGTAGATAGTCTCTAAAGGGAGCCCCCAAAAAATTCACCTCTCCTTAGTGGCAAATGCCACTCCTCCCATCAAAAGGTGGATCTTATATTCCCTCCCCTTAAATCTAAGACGAGTCTACGACTGTTCCACCAAGGAAATGCCGAAGTACCCTTCTGAGACCTCTGAGCCCAAGCATTAAAAACACCAGGAAGCAACGCTTAGTACATCTTGGAACCCAGCCACCATGTTATCAGGAAGCCCAAGCAACCACATGGACCCATATGGAAGAAAACTGAGACCCCCAACCAACAGCCCCTGCTGAGATTTCAACCACAACAGCCAGCATCCAGTATCATCTCGCCAGCCTTGTGAGTATTCTACCTTGGAGGTAAAGCCACTCGCAAGCCACCCAAGTTGATGTCACATGACCCAGGAATGAGCTGTCCCTATTGAGCCCTGCCAAACTGCAAAATCATGAGTAAATAAATGTTTGTTTTAAGCCACTAAGTAGTAGGGTAGTTTGTCTTGCAAAAACACATTGCAGAAATAGTCTTCCCAAAGACGATTCACCATATCTCATTCCAGGGATTATGCTAATTCTACCATGCTCAATCACCCTGTATGAACACTTAAAACTGTGGCTGTTTGATCAAGTCCTCCAACGGAACACTAGCATAGATGTGATTAATAACCTCAGGAATCCTATGAAGCACGGAGAAAGCCCGGCGCAGACCTCTGTATCTTTGCATTCTCAAGCACTGAACTGGATCAAATGCAAAGCCAGCTTTCTAATGAGTGCCTGACCAAGTTACCAGGCACAGAAAAAATACTCATCTTTGATAATAATTGCAACAACTGAATATTTTACAAATTTTGTTATACATATTTTACCATTTTATAAATAATGTAATATGCAAAAACAAAAACAAAAAACACTGAATTGTACAGTTTTTTAAAATATTTTATTTATTTTTGTGAGAGAGAGAGAGAAAGAGAGAGCACCTGCATGAGTGGGGAAGGGGGGGACGCAGAGGAAGAAACAGACTCCCCGCTGAGCAGGGAGTCCAATGTGGGACTCCCTCCCAGGACCCTGGAATCATGATCTGAGCTGAAGGCAGATGCTTAACCAACTAAGCCACCCAGACACCCAAACTGTACACTTTAAATGGGTGAATTACATGGTATGTGAATTATATCTCGATAAAGTTGTGTAAACAAAATCACCATGCCCATATAAGAAAACACCATCAAATGGCTTGTAAAGCTCAAGGAAATCTAGGATAACAGATAAATGGCCCAGCTGTGGTCAAAGCTTAAGTCAGAGACTCAGAATAAGCAGGACCTCATCCAAGGATTAAAATTCCCCTACAATCTAAGTCAAGCACCTCCAATAAGAATCTCCACCCACCAAAAGCTCAGGTCATCTTTGAACAGTCTATCTTAAAAAGACTTTTCCTTGGGACGCCTGGGTGGCACAGTCGGTTAAGCATCTGACTCGGTTTCAGCTCAGGTCATGATCTCAGGGTCATAAGATCGAGCCCTACATCCATCTCCCCACTTAGCGTGGAGTCTGCTTGAGTTTCTCCTCCCTCTGCCTCTGCCCCTCCTGCTCAAGCTCTCTCTCTCTCTCTCTCTCTCTCTGTCTCCCTCCAAAATGGATAATAAATCTTAAAACAAAACAAAGACTTTTCCTTCTATTGAGTTAAAACCCATCTACCCGTAGCTTCCATTCATTGACTCCTCTTTCCCCAGTATTTGAAGAAAGTTCTACCACACTGCCTATGGCTTCTTTCCTCCTGACTCCACATATTCATTCCTGCAGCTACTCCTCATGTGGGCACTGTCTGTCTCAACTTCCTCCAGCACCTGGTTGCACAGCTCTGAGTGTATACAGCATGTCTCCCTACCCAAGAGTACAAGCTTTGCAGTCAGAATCCCTTGGTTTAAATCTGAGTCCCATCTCCTAGTAGCCACATGACCTTTAGCCAGTTATTTTACCCTTTTAAGCTTCAAGTTTCACATCTGTAAGATGGGGATAGTAGAAAGAAGTCTCATCTTTGGGGGAAGAACCAGGGTGGGACTGAGTATCTGAGATGAAAATCACAGGTAGCCAGGGGCACCTGGGTGGTTCAGTCGTTAAGCGTCTACTTTCAGCTCAGGGCATGATTCCCAGGGTCCCAGGATCGAGCCCCGCATCAGACTCCTCCACTGGAAGCCTGCTTCTTCCTCTCCCACTCCCCCTGCGTATGTTCCCTCTCTCGCTAGCTGTCTCTCTGTCAAATAAATAAAAGAAAAGAAAAGAAAAGAAAAGAAAAGAAAAGAAAAGAAAATCACAGGTAGTCAGAATTTCCCTTGTGTATCTATTTAGGATGGCCAACATACGATCTCTCCAAACATCTTCCCACATTTGAACAGGTCCACATTTCTTCATTTATACACAATCGCTCTCCCTCAGCCAAGCACGTGCATGTAACTCAAGCTTATTAAGTGCATACATGATGCAAATGCACTATAAACTACACGCCTCGATGTTCATCAACTAGCACTATGTCTGGAACCCAAGAAGCTCCCCCAAATGCTTAGCTTTTATTATTCTATCTGTTGTGATTCTAGGAGGGAAGGCCAAAATCTCGGCTACGGTTCTCAGGCGGGCAGCCCAGGGCAGAACAGGACAGACCTACAAGGGGGACAGTGCCAAGGATTTTTTTTTTTTTTTCCTAATGTCATGGCCAGGACCTCTTTTTCAGTTTTCAGTGATCTTCTACTTCCTTCAGTGGGCAAGATGAAGAGGGCTGGAAAACCCACAAGAGCACCCAGGAGAAGAGAGCCCAGTCCTACCCTTCCAGGGCCCCCCCACCCGGAGCCTATCAGCAGCTGTGTTCGCACTGATCTGCAAGTACTGATCCAGGTTCCCAGACAGCTCGCACCCACATGCACACGCACAAAAGGAGAAGTGGTCCTGCTGACTCCGCCCCGCAGAACATTAAACACACACATCTATTCACCGCCCCACAGATGGCTGCCCTATCACCTGCACAAATGTAATTGCCTTATTAACTAAGCCTCTGTGTGTGTTCAGGACCAGTGAGTGGAGTCACCCAGGTGTACTGTTGAAAACTCAAATCTATTCCACCACAGAGCGGAACCGCTACACAGTTAAGAAGCTTGAGGACTTTTTTTTTTATTGTAACAATAATTATAGTCATCTGCCTGGACAAACCGTTCAACAACCAAAGGGGATTTCCCACCAGTGACGGGTGACAACCTCTCACCAGATGGCAGGGGGAGGACAACACTCTCAGGCATTGCACACCAGCTCTGTGCCCAAGTCGGAGACTGGGGGGGAGGGGGGGATTCCTTAAAAAGACCATTAATAACACTTTTTCCTTTCACTACTTGTTTCAAGGAGGAGAAAATATTTGCATTTCTGATAACCTGTGTGAGGTGACAATTCGTCACTCTCGCCTGACTAAGCCGCAGGCAATGCAAAGCTATTGCCAGGTCCCTGTCACTGGCACAAGGGCTTCTGGCAGGATCTGTGTGGTGAGTGGCAAGGAACACACTGTGCAATTCACTTTCTGCAGAAACCACGTAGGAGACGGCTGTCAGCTTGGCGGCCAGACTGAATGAGCACATTCAGGACTGAGCCGTAATCCTCATTTACACTGAGCTCTTCCTTCCACTTACTGGTTACTCTTCAGGCAAGACATTTCCTCTAGTGGGGCTACCCAATGAAAAAATACATGCAGGAGAATTAGACCCCACCTGTACCAACATTATTTAATCTCAAGGCAGGGGCTGTAAGGGTGGTCCAAGGACTGGCAGCACGCATCACCTGGGATCTCACTAGAAATGCCCTGCCTCGGACACGTGGAACTCAGCAATCTGCTTCGCCAAGCACTCCAGGTGATTCTGACACACAAAAAGAGAGTCCCAGGCATGTTTGAGAGTCACTTGTCTTAAGGTACCATGAGATGTGTAACTGGCATCTCTGGGGTGACCAGCATTCCGTTAGCCGCAGAGGAGCATGGTACTGGGGACAAAAGGCAGTGTCTGGCAATCCTGTAATAGGAGTAGGGTCGTGGGCATTCAGCACAGTAAGCACCACGCGCCAAGTACAAGGCAGCTCAGGGACTGAAGGTCAAGTGACAGGAAGGCTGCCTGATGGGTCATACGGGACAGATGCTGTCCTCAACTGTGGCTCGAAGGGTACTCACATTGACAACTTCAGAGTGGTCTGCATCAATGGGCAGCTAAGACTCATTCTCTAGATGTTAGCAAAGGTTAAATCCTCTCAAGTGCAATTTTATACGGAAGCTTAAAATATGAAACAGAAACCAGGGGTGTCTGAGCACCCCCCACACCTCACTTCTCCTCTCACCTCTCCCCCTGGGTAGCCCCTGACCTGCTTCGGTGGATACCCGAGGCTTTCTGAGTGCACTCTGAAAGGCAGAAGCTGCTTATTAAACATACTGATTCCTGAACCCCATGAGACCCACCGAACTAGAAGAGCTGGGGACCTGTGTTTTTCAGTTTCTCCAGATAATCCTGATGACCAAATAGAACCTTGGAGTGGTGTGAGTCTCAGAGGAGGGTGCTGAAGTTTTATACCAGAATCATTTGGGGAGCGTGTTAACCCGCCAATTCCTGGGCCGTTCCCAAGCCCTACGGACATTGGCTCGCAGGAGCCCAGGAATCTGCACTGTTAGGGTGGTTCTTAAGAGCCTCAGGGGTGAGAAGCCCTCAATCTCTCACGCTCTTACCTAAAAATGTCAAGAGAACTTATTCCTGATCTCTTCGGGCAGGGGTCTTCCTGACCAGTCTCTGAGCCTTCGCCTCCGGAGCCTGGGTGTCCAGTCACATTCTGGGAGCAGGAAGGAGGCATGTGCTGGAACCCTGACTCCTGTTCATTCTTACCCCTTAAGTCTGAGAACAGGACTGCAGACAACTAGGTACCAATGAAACGGCTTTGACCAGTGGACCATGGTCTGCTCCACGAGAACCACCTGAGAAATCTTACAAACTAGATGTCTAGGCCCCACCCAACCTCACAGATTCTGCCTTAATTGCTTTGGGCGGGGGTAGGGCATTGGTATTTTTTAAAGGCCTCTTGGATGATAATGCACAATCAGGGGCACATGGGTGGCTCAGTGGGTTGACCAACCGTCTCCTGGTTTTGGCTCAGGTCACGATCTCATGGGTCGTGGGACTGAGATCTGCTCAGGCTCCACACTGAGTGCAGAGTCTGCTTGAGGATTCTCCCCCGTCAAATAAATAAACATATATATATATATATATATATATTTTTTTTTTTTTTTTTCTCAAATGTGACTATGCACAGATTTTATCAAAATGAAGATTTTGGTTCAGTTGGTGGAGGTGGAGCCTGAGGCCCTGCGTTTCCAACAGACTCACAGGTGATGCTGGTCCGTGGATCACATTTTGAGGAGCAAGGATCTCGTGGTTCTCAAACTTCAGAATCACCTGGAGGGCTTGTTAAAACAGACTACTCGACCTTCCTCCGTAATTTCTAATTCAATGTGTCTAGGGTGGGGCCCCAAATTTTGCATTTCTAACAAGTTCTCAGGTGATGCTTATGCTGATTGTCCAGAAACCACATTTGGAGAATCAGGAAGAAGACCATGGTTTTAAATATTAGTGTACATCAAAACAGTCTGGGGAACTTTCAAAAGCAGGTCACCAGGCCTAATCCACAGGAGTCCTGGGAAGGAGCCCAAAAATTACAGCTCGACAAGCTTCACAAGGGACTCACCTGTGTGGTCCACTAGGCCACAGACCACACTCGGGTCTAGAATTTGCATCTTGCGAATGCAATAAGCATTTCTGGAGCTGATAGCAAACTTCACCGGAAGTCAGTCTAAACATCGCAAATGTACTTTGTCATAAAATGCCACCACTGCACACCTGAGACACTTTCTCAACAGCCGCTACCAGTCCACCGTAAGGAAAAAAGAACAAGGCCACTTGGAGCCAGAAAAGCTCCTAGTAACTGCTGAGTTCCCTGGGAGCCTTTTCTCTAGGGTTGTAAACCTAACCCACGGGGTTAGAAAAGACAATGCACGGAAGCTCTTCTTGGGAACAACATCTGTATGTGGAACGGAAAGCAACATAGCATGGTGGTTCATCACCATGTGTTAGATTCAAAAGACTCAGGTTAGGGTGCTGGCTAAACTCAAGAGGCTTCCATTCCCTCGTGAGGGGAAATGGTATCTCCTTTGGATGTTGTTGAGAGGAAGGAGATAATATCTGTAATGTACTTAGCAGAGGGCTGATAGTAAGATCACAAATACGTGATAATTCTGACGGCAGAAGCATAAAGTCTTAGAGTTGGAAGGGACTTGATGATTACTCTTCAGCCAATAAAGGAAACTCAGAGAGCAATAACCCAGCATCCCCTGGGCACCTGTAAGAAATGCCGTATGCCAGGGCCATCCCAGACCTTCTGGATCACAATCTGCATTTTAACATGACCTCTGGGACATTCCTATGCCCCTTAGTTTGAAAAGCACTGACCTACACTAACCCCACTAGTGGTGACTTCTAGCGGTGGTTCTCAACCTTACCCATTTGAAATCGTCTACAGAGCTTTCAAAAAAACCACTCATGCAAGCGCTGGTTTTCTACACTACCTACCTGTAGACCCCCAGCAAGGATGGAGGGCAGGTTTTGTATGGTATGTTGATATTGATATGGATATAAAACATTGAACATAAAAAAAAATACTCATGTAAAGGTGCTACCCTCAGAGAATCTGATTCAACTAATATGGGAGGTAGCCCAAGAACTGGGATTTTTACAGTCTTCCCCAGATATTCCACTTGCAACAAAGATTGAGACCCACTAGTACAGAATAAGCGTGTAGGTTCTGGGGTCAAATAGATGGCTAAAATCCTCCTCCAGCACTCACTGGCTGTGTCACCGTGGGCAGGTTACCTTACCTATAATCTCTTTGGCCTTTCCTAATCTATAAAATTAGTATCATGTTTGTACCTGTCTCATAAAGACACTAAGAGGATAAAATGAGACATAATCCTTGGAACACATGCAGAATGGTGCCAAGCACACAGTCAGTTCTCAAGTAATGTTACCTATTGTTAACTTGAGCAGGTGGACATTAGCTTCTCTGAAAGATTTCCAATGACAAGGAGTTGTTTCATGTTAAGCACTTTACTCTCTGGGACACTGGTTAGAAAGCTCTTCTAACAATCATGAGGGCATAGCAATAATCATTCAGGTCAGCCCTCTGCTCTTTGCCACAATCCAGCTCTCAAGCACTGTAGTTAGAGGGTCCCTGAATAACCCTGTCTGCCACACATACACACATTCCTCATTGAAGACCCCTGGGTCTGGGCCACCCCCTTAGGAATGTAGCCCCAAGGTCCTGGCCTGGCAAGAATGGGTTACTTCAAGCAACAGGTATGTTTAGCATCAGGCTGCAGGCTCTGCCTCTAACGAGCTCTGTGACCCTGGACCAGTCACCATGCTCTGGGCCTCAGTTTCCTCTCCATTATACAAGGGGCTCCCTGCGGTCCCTGCCAGTGCCACCCTTCTTGGGTTCCCTAGGGTCACAAAGGACCAAGTCATGTTTTTACTTCATGGTCTTCAATAGAACAAAAAAGGCAGCTTTCTTCCCACTGCCCACTCTGTACAGCCGTGTGATTTACATTTCTACAGTCTCTCAGTGATTAGCCAGTAAACGAAAATTTAACAATAGGCTTTCTCTAAAAGTCTTCTAAATATAGACACATTCTCTGGGAGAGCAGAGGATTTCCTGAAGGGTTTTTCTGAGGAAACTCACAGGCCTAAATAATAGACGGTGTTTGGATTGAACTTGTGTGTGGAGAGTGAGTGAGTGAGTGAGTGTGTGTGTGTGTTTGTGTGTGTGTGTAAAAACAATGTGACGATTGTGTTGGGTTTTCCCTGAGAACTCTTAAGACACGGGAATCATCTGTCAGACTGTCTCCGCCAATTTTGCTTTCACTGTGTCTCGAATTCATTCCTTTCTCTGCTTTTAAATGAGCCCCTTTTAGGCTCTGGCTCCTAGTGTGCCGGCCTGGACTGAGCTTCCCTGATGGTCAGCTCACCCCTCAGGCCCAGCCCCTCTCTCCACCTGGACCGCCTGCCAGATCCTCCACCACAGCGTGGCCAACACCCCCCACAGCCTCCTGGCCCTCCCTCCTTCCCCCACGAGAACCTGAAGTGACTTCTCTCCCTTCTTCCTTCTGCCCAAAACGTGAAATCTGATTCATCCTCCTCAATCCGTGTCTGTGCCTCCTCCTTCCTCATTTACACCTTCTTTGCTAACCTGGAGCACTGCCTCTGAGATGGTGTTCCCCAGCAAACTGCCCCACACCCCCACGGCAGAGTCTGTTCATGTCACCCCCAGCTCCTCGAAGCCTGTCCAATTCAGAAATCCTAACGGCTGCTCTTCACCGAGACGCTGCTACGTACCAGGCAGGTGCTGGATTCTTCACTTACATTTTGTGCACTCCCCTTTACAGTGGACACAGATGTCCACTGAGGGCTCAGCCGTCGAGGCTCTGGGACAATACCGGAGCTCAAATCTGGGTCTGTGCCCTTGCAATGGAATCATGGTGCTGCTCGATGAACAAGTGAGGTGGGGAATCAAGCTTCTCCCGGCTCTTGGCTCAACCTACCACTTCACCCCTTCCTCTCCAAGCATCCTATAATCTGAGCAAATAGAAACCCTCCCCTACCTGTGGACACAACTTCTGGTTTCTATCCCTGGGCTTTTGTTCACACTGGTCTCTGCCTGGAAGGCCCTACTCCCAGACTCAGCCTCTAAAAACACCCTACACCTTCCATTCCCTCCGGATCCTGCTCTGGAACTTTTCTAACACAGCTGAGTTTGAAGTCAATCTCTCTCCTTTGAACCCCTGTGGCACTTGGTTCCTGTCTTGTATCAATCCAGGTGCTTTTCAGGTCCATTTCACACTGTGGCAGACTCTCGAGTGGCAGGAACCAAGTCGTCTTTGTGTCCCCACAAAGCCTTCCACCCCAGTGCCCGCTAGGAGAGTGCTCCCCATACAACTGGTACTCAACAAATACTTGCAGTACTGAGCAGATGTTTCCAGATGCTATCAAGGAGAAGCTCAGAAAACACAAGAGTCATAAACTATATGTGATCCTCTTACCTCTTCCAATATCTTGAAGAATTCCTTATCCACACGAGGACTCTATATCACCTACAAGTAAAAACCAACTCTAGCAAATGAATGGAAGTTATAAGGAAGCATGTTTCTGCCCCACAAAAGCAGTTTCATTTTTCACAAAGTTGTCTAGTGAGCTTCCTGTCTCAAGGGAGATTCAAGTTCAGGTTCATTGGCCTGCACTGTAAATGCCTGGAGGATCCCTGGGTTGGAATAGGGATGGGGTAGCTGAATTAGATGTCTAACTTCCTAAAACATTTCCAAATAGGAGTCTAAGCCACCCTCTTCATGCTCAGGACTCCCACTGAAGATGACGAGCACACACCGTCATGTAACAACTAAGAACAGTTCCCTGAAACCTTACCCTATGTCACTCAGCCAAGCATCAATGTCACTTAACCCTCAAGTTGTGCAACAATAAAAAGTCAAAGAAGCCAATGAGTTCATCCTTTGATCCCAAACCCTTGTTTTTCTCATTTTCCTTTTATGTGTGATTTTAAAACATATTCCAGATCCACCAAAAGCCAGCTTAATATGTAGATAGTTGAGGTGGCGACCACTTTGGAAACTTTGATGAAGTTAAATGACACAAGTCAAGAAAGATTATTTATGTTATTAGAATCATAAAGGTTTGTCTGCAAGTAATAATGATAATGTGCAATGAACCAAAAGGTATGATTCGTGCAATCCTGGACACCTGAGGTCAGTTCAGAAAATGTATGGGCTTGAATCCTCTGTAGTTGCAGGTACTGATGTGGACAAATATTTAAAAAGAGAAGCTAAGATGAGGTCATCTTTTATAACTTTCAGTAACAAGTTCTGCAACAGGAGATAAAAAGTGAAATGAGTAACAATTTCAAGTGAAAAAAAATAAACGCTTTCTTCTTCCCAAGTCAAAATTTTGTCATCACACTTTCAAAAATCTGCTACAGCTATCTTTATTAACTGAATAATCCCACTTCAAGCCAGGGGGAGTAGCCATAATAATCTCTGAAAATAAACGGTCGATCTGTGAGGGATAAACTGTCGCTATGAAGAATGAACAAAGGGCTCTGCTTCCCAAGAGAAAGGACAGCACCCGATAACCTCCAACAGTCCCAGGGGCGACTGACTTCTCTTACAGGCATCTGGACGTGTCACCCAAAAGCTTCATTTGTCTCCCATCCAGATGAAAACGCTGCACAGACAGGTAGGCTCCTAATACCAAAATGAGTCATAACATTTACTAATGAAACATAACTTGACCCACACAGCTGCTCTGCAATGCTGTGCTATGAATCAGACCAGGAAACCTGTGGCTCGCTCCCACACACACACCTCCATTTATGTAACTGTTTATAAAACAGTCCTCAAAAACGGTGTTCCAAAAGCCTGTATGAAAAGCATCCAAATCCATGAAAATGTGGCTGAGGACCCAGATATCAGTCTTCATATAAACATCTAAGGAAATAGTGGAGGATAAGATCACTCCAACCCAACAGTGTTAAGCTTTAGGAAACATTCCATCTAAGCGACATTTTTTTATATGGAACTCCATTAGAACTTTATAGAAAGGGTACCGAAATCCCCCCCAAAAAAATGTATTTTTACATACCCTATACTTTGTCCCATATGATGTGATATAAATATTGACCCCTGGGTTGAAAATTGAGAATTAAATGTGAGCTCTAGAAGCAGTCCAGTCCCACAGAACCCCCGGAGATCATAACACCCCATAGACACAGGAGACTGTGAGTTAGCCAGCCAGACCTCTGCCGACTGCATGTGAACAGAATACTGGCAAGCACAATACCTGTCGGATCGATACAGCAGCTCCCAAAATGGTAAAATGCAGGACTTACACCTGGGTATGATTATTCTTGCTTGGAAATTAGCAATAGGTAACACTTAACCTAATGCTATTTTTTTAACAACGGTTCCCACATTTCCATTTTGCACTGGGCCCTGTAAATGATGTAGCTGGTTTGGTCCTGATTTGATGATTCCAACCCCTGAATCCAGTGAGGCCTGAAGCCGGCATCAACTTTAGCACCCCCAGTTATCTGGCAATAAACAGCTTCTTTTCCTTGAGCCATTCTGTGTACCTTTCACTTAGAGCCAAAGGATCCTGCCTAAAATGACCTTCGGTCCATCATCTCTCCTACAGCATCCTACAGACACCCACTGCACTGGGCCCTGGCTGCCTCTAGGCCGGATCCTCTACGATCTACAATTCTTCCTTGTATTAGTTTCCTCTTACTGTCTAAGAAGTTATCCCCATCTCATAGAGTCTATGAGTCAGTAGTCTGGGCACAGAATAAGTGAGTCCCCTGTTTCAGGGTCTCAAGAGGCTACAATCAAGGTGTCGGCCGTGCTGCAGTCTCATCTGAGGTTCAACTGAGTAACACTCCAGTCCGAGATCTTCCAGGTTGTTGCCAGAACTCATCTCCTTGTGGATGTAGGACTGAGGGCTCCAGCTTCATCCTGCCTATCAGGGACAGACTGCCCCCAGTTTCCTGCCACGTGGCTCTCTCCACGGCAAGCCACAAGCACAACCGGAAGCTTACTTTTCCCAAGCCAGCAAGAAGTCTCTCACTCCAGTCGGCCAAGAAGGAGTCATATACAACATAACATAACCAAGGAGGTGACATCCCATCACCTTTGCCTAGAAACAGAATACAATACTATTGACTAGAGGGGCGCCTGGGTGGCACAGCGGTTGGGTATCTGCCTTCAGCTCAGGGCGTGATCCCGGCATTATGGGATCGAGCCCCACATCAGGCTCCTCCGCTAGGAGCCTGCTTCTTCCTCTCCCACTCCCCCTGCTTGTGTTCCCTCTCTCGCTGGCTGTCTCTATCTCTGTCGAATAAATAAATAAAATCTTTAAAAAAAAAAAAAAAAGAATACTATTGACTAGAAGCAAGTTGTAATTCTGCCCACACTCGAGGGGAGGGAATTGGACCAAGGCTTATCTGCCACAATCCTAGGGTTGTGATCACCTTGGCCTTCCACTTGGGCTGTGAGCTCCACAGAGCAGTGTCCCAATTCTTAGCCCCCAGCACACTGCCTTCTACATAACGGGCTCTTCAAAGTTGTGAGTTGAAATAAAAAGCTGAGGCCAGCAGAAGATATAGACTTCAAAGGACATATACAAAGAGACAAATCAGCTATAAATACATAAGCAGTTATTTAAAACAAAGAAGAGAGAGAGCGTTTACCCACACTGAGACCAAAGGAGTGAGAACTAAGGATTTTAAAAATCCAGCAATTCCTCAAATTTGGGTCTTTTCAAAATGGGAATACCATTTTCTAAGACTGTGGCCTTATCTACAGGATAAACATTTGGGTGCTTTATCCAAAGGAACATGCAGAAAATTTGCTCACATTGGGAAGAGAAGATAAAAGAATTACTTTGAACCAGGTAGAACTATTATCACAAAAACTGATGATTTAAATAAATAAGCCTTGCCCACCGCCCCCCCAAATCTTTCTACTTGGAAAGGAGATAGATACTTTTTAGACCTAAATTATCTTCAATATTCAGGTAAAGTATTTTGCATTCATTTATTTTGCAGGAAGAAAAAAATACATAACGGCAGAGGGAGGGGGACTCCCTATTTCACAGGAAAAGTAAAGCAACTCCGTCTTCAGCTCTTTCTACAAAGGATCCTAGTCTTATAACAGGCAATTCCTTCCCTAAAAACACATCTAATAAAAGTGTGGATCATTGCTGAAAGTCTTAACTGGGCTGTTTCCAAACATCTGATGCATTCCTTCAGCAACGTGCAGGACTGCGTCAGCCCGACCCCAAGGAATGGCCAAGCAGCACCGCCTCATCCCTTCTCTGTCTCCACTTCCTCATCCTCACACAAGAAAGCTCTGTCCCAGCCAACGCTGAGGGCATGCTCTGGACGAGAGCTTGCTCTTCGTTTCACTTTTGAACTATTTTGGAAACGAGAAATGGCACCTGGCTCCTGAACAAAATGTCCTGTTCACTCCTGCTCCTTTTATTAATGTTGTAATACCTTCCTCATCATTCCTGGCCTTTAACATCTTTCATTCCAGTATACCCCCTTTCAACCCAGCATCCTCAAGCCTCAGTGTGGCTCAGTCACTAGGTGCTTGTGAAAACCAAAGTCACAGGGTCACCCCTGAGGGTTCCAGTTTGCTAAGGCGGGGGTGCGGCCCAACAACCTGATTTTGCTGCGCATCCCCCAGGGGATTGCAATGCACAAGGGTTCCAAGCACCACACCTTGACACATACAGCTATGAAGAATACGAAGAAGTGTGATTTAAGCGTCTTCCACAGTAAAGAACAGAAAAGAACTAAAAAGTCCCAAAGATACAAAACTCACATTCACTGAATGGCAAAATGACTCCCCTGGGTCCCCTCCATGAGCGTGCAGAATAGAATGTGACTGATGTGCATGGCTCAGATTACAAGGTGCCCATCTGAGACCAAGATCTGCTCCATGCCCTTGGGAAGGGGAAGAACAAGCTTCTAGTCCCCAAGGCCTGGAAACAAAGGGAACCAACTTCTCTGCACCCCTCCTCCGTCTATACATAATGAAAAGGAGGAGGGGCTGGGTGTATCTACAGCAGAGGTTCTCAAACCATAGCTGCCTCAGCATTGCCTAGAAGGCCCATTAAAACAGAGAGCTGGGGGCGGCTGGGTGGTTCAGTCGGTCAAGTGTCTGCCTTCAGCTCAGGTTGTGATCTCAAGGTCCAGGGATCGAGCCCCAGGTCAAACTCCCTGCTCAGCGGGGAGCCTGCTTCTCCTTCTCCATCTGTCCCTCACCTCCAATCGCACTGTTTTACTCACTTCTATCTGAAATTTAAAAAATCTTAAACACACACACAGAGTGCTGGGCCCCACACCTACTTTCTGGTTCAGCGGGTCTAGGACAGGGCCTGAGAATCTGCATTTCCGACAAGTTCCCAGGTGCTTCTGCTGCTGCCCCAGGTTTAGGGACTTTGAGAACCACTATGTTTGCAAAGTACCAGTCAAGCAGTCTATACTACCAGATGGAACAGGGCAATTTTACCCAAGAAAGAGCCTCAAAGGCTCAAAAGTGAGCGTTAAGAATGGTTACACAGGAAGACCAGCTATAATATTCATTCTCTCCTACAAAATGACCTGCTTAATAGCAATCTCAGTAGCCACTGATTTAAATGAATTTCAGCTGGTCTTTCCCTCAGAAACAAATGTGACTTGTAATGCTTATTAATCAAGAAACCTTACTGAGGGTCTATTGTGCACACAGAACCACTGTGTAGGCCAACTTCCTAATGGATAAAAAGTAAACAAAAACAGGGTCCTTGCCTTTAATTTACTTATTGTCTGTATTATTTCACAAATTACTAAGAAAGTTTGGACTAACTTAACATAACCTTTTCACTATCACAGTTAAGAAAGAAAGAAACAGCTCTCTTGAAAGGATTCTTGTCTTTGCTTACACTCTACCTTCAGGAGGACAAAGCAAGTCACTTGGGGGGGGGACACATAAAAGTGGGGATTTAGGTATTTTTGTTCATTTTCAAATCAACTTCCAGGCCATTTCCCCCAGAGACCATAAGCCTTCGGTAAATGGCCCCAACAATATAAAGATGTGAGACACAGATCTGTAATCATCAAAAACCCACTGTAATACACTAAGCCTTCTATTTTTCAAGACAAAAAATATACCAACACATTATAGAAAAATATTTCACAAACTAAAAATTTTTCACTAAACAGCCAAAAAAACCCAACTTAATAATATCACCACATGTTTTGACAGCTCTTTAAAGCATTTTCATGAACCTCATTTTATTTTTTTTTTAAAGAATTTATTTATTTATTTGAGAGAGAGAGCGCACACGAGCAGGGTGAGGGGCAGAGGGAGAAGCAGACTCCCCGCTGAGCAAGGAGCCAGATGCGGGGCTCCATCCCAGGACTCCAGGATCATGACCTGAGCTGAAGGGAGACGCCCAGTGAACTGAGCCACCCAGGTGCCCCGAATCTCATTTTATTTGATATTTACTACAAAACGGGAGGTATAACCAATGGATGCTATTAACTCCATTTACAAACCAGAATGAAATCACCCGGGGACAGTGAGTGACCGCCCCAAAGGCCCAGCAGAGGTGGCCTTTGCATCTACCTCAGGCTTGCCCCCAATTTGTGAAATTAGATGGGGTGGGGGGGTGCACTGAACAAAACCTCAGAACAGCATTCAAGGGTATTCTAAAAATTGCATACTCTGAATTTAACACATCCTAGCTGCTCTCTGAATTTGCTGTGGTGGCCAGATTGCAATTATTAGGTGTTGTTTTCAAAGAATTTAACTTTTTTTTTTTTTTTTTTTAGAACCATGTTTGGATCCCCACTAATTTGCCTTTTAACATAGCAGTGACCACAGGCTCTTCTTTTTTTAACCCTCAAGCTTTCATCCTAAATCTTGGCTGGTGGCTCTGGTGAACATGTTGCCTTTCGTCTCCCAGAGCTTGGCAGAGGCCCGGAGCTGCCATCAGCCCAGGGGCTGGGGTCTGGTGATCTGGGCACAGTGCAGGCGGTCAGGCTATGATGATCATTTGTGTCGCTGGCCTTGCGTACTTCACTGTTCTCTATGTAGTTTTTCTGATCCATTAAAAAAAAAAATGCATCAATAAAAAAAAATGAATGAATTTTCAATTTAAAGCATTCTTTGCCCATGCCTTCAAAGAAATGCTATAAAAAACGAAATCCTGTCTTGTATTTTATTCCTTAACAATAAAATCCACTTGCATTTACAAGTCCCCTGTGTGATTTATGGCCTTCCGCAGCCTACGAGACCTGACTGGGATCCAGCTCTCACTCCCTGATCACCTAGCACTCTGGCCCTCACCGACAACCCAACAAACTCACTTCTAAGTCCCTGCACCAAGCCAGATCTATTCCCTCCCAGGGCCTTTGTGCTAGCTGTTCTCCCCTCAGAACAACTATCTCCTCTGTGAAGATTCTCCCTTAATTCATCACCAAAATATATCCAGCCTTTAGTTCTTCCCTATGAAGAACTGATCCCATCAGTTTGGTAAAGCGAACCACATCAATCCCGGATTGGCAACACCTTCCTCAAAATCCATCTTCCCATCCATGAACCAAAATCATCTTTCCTCTGGTCCAGCAGAACCAACGGCACGGATTCAAAAACCATTCCATCCATCTTCTAATTTACAAAACACGGCATTTCGCAAACTGTTTACTTACATCCGTGCCAACAATATTACTCAAATGTGGTGCAGTGAGGGAGCCACGGGGAATAGGAGAGCTGGCCAAGAGCAGTATTCAGGGATCTAAAATTACAGGGAAAATCATACAACATTCATTTTACTTGGTCCCAAATCTCTATCAGATGATGTTGAGCAGAAAGATTCTAAAATTGGCAGGGAGAAAGGAAAAGTTGTCTTAAAGTTTGGGCCATGCCAGGGCAGACTTCAGAAAGAAAGCTGGAGGAAACAGAATAAGGTGGTGTGCCCTCGAAAAGCTGTGATAATAAGCAGTGTCTGGTGGGCAAGGAGAAGCACAAGGGCAAAGAAAACCAAATGGAAAGAGGTGCCAAAAGGTGAGAGTAAGCAAAGAAGAAAGGAAGGCGAATTCTCTAGATAGTGTTTAGAGGACAGTGTTTACCACACAACAACATCAGAGATGCTAGTTCAACCCTATTCAATTCAGTTAGCATTGGGACTACTGCAGGGAAGGGAGCCTGGGTGCTTAATGTGACACAAAGAAAATCCTGCTCCACACAGATGCGGAGATAGACGCCTCTCCCACCGGGTCCACCTATTCCCAGAGCCAAGAAAGAATGAAATCACAGTGCTCTGGGGCAAGGGAAGAGGGAGCCATCGTGTTCATCGGTGGACCTGAGAAACACAAACAGGGGTGTGTAAAAGGCGGAGGCACCCAGGAGGGGGCGGGCGAGGGCGGAATGGAAACCCATGGGAGCTTGAATGTGGTTGGGCAGGAGTCTTGCTCTGCATGCACTTTTCCTATATTACTTCATGTGGTTTCCCATGAAGGTTCCCCAAGCCTCTGAATGGTGGTCCAGACCATTATTGTACCAGTTCTGTGCAAGGGATAACTTAGCCTCCCCCTCCTCCACCTCCCCAGTCTCACACTGAGAAAGTGTTTCACATCCAGACAGGAGCCCTATATCCTAACTCCAAAGACTGAACGTTTTCTTTTTTAAGAGAGGGATGGAGGAGACGAACAGAGGGAGATGGAGGGAGAGAGAATGTGAAGCAGGCTCCATGCTCAGATGTGGGGCTGGATCTCACGACCCCGAGATCATGACCTGAGCTGAAATCAAGAGTCAAACGTTCAACCGACTGAGCCACCCAGGTGCCCCCAAAGACTGAACTTCTAACCACTGACCTACACTGCCTTCTGGTTCAGGACAAAAAAAAATACAGACCCAATAAGGGGAGAAAGAGGAGGAAGGCAAGAAAAGCAGGCAGGCAGGCTGGGGGGGGGGGGGGACTAGTAACAGGCAGCATTTCCTTCTTGTAACCACACTGTCTTAGACACACAGACTCTTGGTATCCAATGCACTGTGCCCACATGAAATGTTCAATCCTTAATAAGCAAGGAAAATAGGTACACCTGAGCATAGACAAATACGTTCGGTTCTAATGTATTTTTCCGTAAGTACCAAAACACGGTGACTAATTTATGTCACGCTAACAAATTATGTACTATTTTCTCTCCACTAAAAAGACGGGAAACATCATTAGTAAAACACGCATTTAGAGCAAGATAAGACCACAGTCTCTCCCTTATCTATAAATCATTGTGCTTAATGACCACATTAGGGAGTTTTTAAAAACATGACCCCAATGAGTCGCTGCTGGATGTATTATTTACTATGTTTTTGTGTACTTAAAATATTTTATAATTAAAAATAGAATATTTAGTGGGAAAAAAACACGCAATGTGTTCCAAATGTTTAAACCTTTTAAAAACACTTTAAGTGCATCTATGTATCATTAACAATTCTGTGTATTTCCAACTCTTATAACAATGTACATATATTTATCACACATTCAACTAAAGAAAAACTGGATGAAATAAGCCTATACGCAGCAATCTCTGTATGTATTATTCAAAATTGAGCTAAACCAATATTCAGAGGGCTCTTGCCTTGAGGAATTTCTAAATTAGTAAGTGTTGGGCTTGGTCTTTTAAAGTCCCACACAAAGAGTCATAAATAATGCCCAGGAAAGGGTTCCTTCTGGATCACTGCTTCCCAAATGTGGACACCTTCATCAGCATCACCTGGGATGCTTGTTAAAAACCCAAGCAGTTTAATAAACTCCTCCTGGGATCAGTTGCATATTCATATTTAAGAACGACCAATCCAGAATCTTTTTTTTTTTAAGATCCACGTATTTATTTGAAAGACAGAACATGAGCAGGAAAGGGAGAGAAAATCTCAAGCAGACTCCACACTTAGCGTGGAACCCAACACAGGGCTCGATCTCAGGACCCTGAGACCACAACCTGAGCCGAAACCAAGAGTAAGACACTTAACCACTGTGCCACCCAGGGCCCCAGTCTGGAATCTTTTAAAACAGACCACATAAAAATGGCCACAGTCATAACCAAAATGCTCGGTGACCAGCCCCTTATCTCTCCCACTCCCTGGAGCAGCCAGAGCTCCTGCGTTAGGGAAGATGCCAAGATAGATCCACAGCCACAGACTTCATGGGAGGGACCCAGCTCAGCTTCTGCCCACCCATCCTGGCATCTTTGGGTCCTTGCTAGGGATGCCCCAAGTCCCCAGGGGTGACCCAGCTCTTGAGTAGCCCACCTCTCAAGCCCAGGTGCACAGGATCTTTGGGCTTACTTTAGGAGTTGACTGTATCTTCCCACTGCCCCCCAAATGTGTTGGAGTCCTGACCCCCAGTACCTTAGTATGTGACCTTATATAGACCCTATTTGGGGTCAGAGTCTTTACACAGGTAATCCAGTTACAATGAGGTCATTAGGGGAAGCCTGGTGTCCTGATAAAAAAGGGAAATTTGACACAAAAACAGACACACATAGAAGGAAGATGGTATGGAGGGACACAGGGAGAAGAAGGCCTTCTACAAGTCAAGGAGAGAGGACTGGAAGAGACCCTTCCCTCATGGCCCCTGAAAGAACCAACTCTGTCCACACCTTGATTTTGGACTTCTAGTCTCCAGAACTCTGTGACAATAAAGTTCTGTTGTTCTAAGCCACCAGTTCACGGTACTTTGTTATGGTCAACCCTAGCAAACTCATACAGCTTGGGAATTCACAAAGTGAATTCAGGCAGTACAAGCCAATCCATATCAGGGCTGTCAGGGGGGGCCATAGCACTGGATGTCCAGGCAGCCCAGGGCAGTAGAAAGTACAAGGAATCAGGAGCCACAAGATCTGGGGTAGGGTCCAAGCAATGTCCCCCTGCCTGTAAAGGGGATAATAAATCATGCCTGTCTCTCCTACCCGCACAGGGTGTGAAGATCAAGAAAATGCTCCCCGAATGCTAGAAAGCATGTTGCAAGTTGTCCTCACCCCTCAGCAGCTCCTCAGTGTATGCTCTGATCCTGGTCAGTGTTAAGAGTGGTGACACAGCCCTAGCATTCCAGCTCCCCCGTTCATCACTAGGAAGGACTTGGAAACAAAATCTGCATTTCAGGAAAATTCAGTTCGAGCTCCCAAACATGTTTGAGTATGTTTGGAATATCCAAGACAACAAATAACAGGGTCAGAAACAGCAAACTCCCGAGGTTGCCAAAGGTCCTTTCAACAAGTCAGGCTTCCTAAGGGCCAAGGGTTCACTGGGCAGAGAAACACTTCAATAAGCCAGGCCAGGCAGGAGCAGGCGGTGTGTCCAGGCCGGCCCACGGGCTGGAGGAGGGCTTCACGATGAAGGTTTAAGTACTATCACAACACAGAATTTATGGTTCCTCAATGTTTGTTTTAACTAGTGTTGAGAACACATATTTGACCCAGGGTGAACTTGACCTCTGGGTCCCTCTCCCTTTGCCGGGCTGTCTGTGCCACATGACAAGATTTTCCAGCCGACCCTCCCACCCCTGCTCCCAGCAGCTGCCATGGTAAACCTCACCGCAGATCTACTGGCAAAGCAGCTGTCAATGGCCATAGCAGGCATACGAAAAATGTGTAATCACTCTGGGCCTGACTCCCAAGCTTGGCTAGCGCAACGTGGAGCCAAGCGGGACAGGAGACAGCCTGAAAAGTCCTCTTGGTCATCTGAACTCCAGCCACATTACTCCCTCCTAAAGGATGCCATCTACTCCATCTCTGAACACCAAGGATATACGTAGCAGTCTCCTCTGCATGTAATTATGGAACATTTCTAGGTTTGGTGTGCATGGGTATGTGTGTGTGTTTTCCAAAGCAGTGTGGGCTGAATGCCAATGGAAAAGCAATGGAATATCGATTTTTCTGTTTCTTGCTAAGGAGAGAACAAGTCATTTGATGTGCCATGAGTTAAGTGAGTAAAAACAGACCCCGTATTCCCTGCAGCTGGCTGCATTTCTCCTCTATTCATAGAACCTGGCACATGGTAAAAGCTAAACAGATACCCGTTAAATAAATGAAGGAACCATCCATGCGTTTATGGAGGGGCTGCAGGGTGCCAGGCACCCTCGCGGGGCTCCTATCTGCCATCTTTCCTCTTCCGTCCTCCTCACTCTGCCAACCTGTCCTCACCTTCATCTTGCCTTCACTCTTTTATGTCCTCTGCTCCCAGTCCAGTCTCCTCTTTCAAGCTGAGCCCACTGGCTGTGTCTGTCTCTAGCCCGCATCTACCCCGAGACGGGGACAAAAAGACTGCAAGAACCAATAAGGGGTAGGTTCCGTTTGGACGGAGGAAAAAAATGCAAAAATGAAGGGAGGCAAACACAGTACAAATCAGAGATTTAATGCTCCACGTGGAAGACAGAGCCTCTAAACTACCAAGACCCTCCCTATGTTAACTCTTTGGAAAGAGAACAAATGTGCTACCATCTCTTTTGCCCAAAACAGATGATCACTATCAAAAGTCCCTCAGTATTAATAACTGAAACGACATACCCTGCACTGTACTTTCAACTTCTAGAGATCCCCACACAAAGGATGTCTAGAAAGGCAGCATTAACATGCTGCGGGCACCTCTAGAAAGCGACTGGATGACTAGAGCCCCTAAAACCACCTTTGTGGACCCACAAATGCATTCCCTGCCATGGTCTAGGTCTGCTGCCTGCCTGTCTCACATCTGATTTGCAATGCAAGGCTCACTACATCTTCAGTCTTCAGAAGCATTTGCCTGTGGCACATTTAAATTTTCAATCAACTAAAAACAATGGAGTCTGGCTCCAAGAGCACCTTATTTTCTTCATTGGATTAAGTAAACTGAACAACATAAACACAACTGATCTCTTCGTACACAGAAACATTTTTTTGCCCCAATTGGACATGACCTATATAATAAACTAAAATTCTTTAGCTAACCCCCTTTCAATTATCCTCAAAATACGATGAAAATTAGGAGGCATGCTGGGTGGTACGTTTAAAATACACATTTTACATTGACGACTTTCTTAAGGGGGAATTTCATGTTTGTGTATTAAGTATAATCTAGCATGCTCAAGCTCAATTGTTCAATTCAGCAAAATAAGGAAGTGAGAGAGGAAAAAGACCACAAATCAATTTCTTTTGCAATCCAAAGTTCACTAGCACGTACTAAAGTAGTTACAGTCACAAAAATGGTGTCGGGATTTTTTCCATTTAATTTATGTATACCTTAGGGGAGTACTTTTTACCTCTAAACAGCAAGCTTTATCCAAAGAGAGCTAGAGACACAAATAGTCTAATACTTAGTCGCTTTTAAAGTTCTATTAAAATAAATCATTCAGAATAAACTGCTTTCTTTCTTCTTGGTAATCGAAGTGAGGACAGCATGGGAGTGACTGGCTTTTTCATTTATCCTCTGCCCTCCCATCTTTACTGAGGAATAATTGACAAAAAAGTGTATATATTTACGATACATGATAATGTTGTGATATACATATAGGTTGTGAAGTAATTAGCACAATCAAGCTTATTAACATAACTATCACCTCACACAGGTAACATTGTTTGGGAGTAGAACACTTTAAGATCTACCCTCTGAGCAAATTTCAAGTAGTATTGTTAAACTAGTCACACTGTCATCCCTTAGATCCCCAGAACTTATTCATCTTGTGTGACTGAAACTTTGCACCCCTTGACCACCATTTCCCCTGCCCCCCAAACTTAAACTACTTCAAAGCTATAATATACAAAGGGATCCTTATCTACATTATTTAAAAAGAAGACAATGATGACACCAGCTGGGGAGACACACGTAGGACAAAAAAGAAAACCAGGTAATAAGTAAATGAGTCAGGATTTGCTTGGCTGAATCCAATAAGAAATTAAGAATCTTTCTGGTTTCATCAAGGCTTTTATACCCTTTCTCTTTCACCTTGATACCTGGAATAATCCAACAAAGTGAGCAAGGTTTTAGCACAGTTATTTCTGGATGGGAAAATATAGGTTCAGAGAGGTCAAGTGAATCCCTAAAAGCCACACAGGAGTTGAACTCAGGGCCAGGGGCTTTTCTAGTAGCACACTGCTCAACGACGGACACAAGTTTCACAGCATGAGCAGGAACCCCAGTCATCCCATCCACAGGCAGAAGGCTCCTTCATCTGTCTGGCTTTCCCACATACACGAAACAAGTCTCCCATTGAAACATAATCACCTACTAGGTACATTACTTTGGGTTGGGCACTGGCCTCCCCCGGCTTCACTTTTAATATTATTTCTGAAATGAGTCGTGATATAAGTTTCTAGCACTTGGGCCTGAATTAATTTGTCAGATTGGGCAGTATAGGAAGGCCAATTTTCTGAACGCTGAAAATCATCAAAAAAGAAAGTGATGTGCCATTGCTTAGACCCCGTGCTGTCCAAGGGCTAACTTCTAGGAACTGGAAAGAGAACTTGAACCAAAAGCCAGACAAATTTCTTGTAGGTACTGTGAGACTAAATCAATATAGCAACTTCCTCTGGGACCCTGCAGTAACAGTTCTGACCCAGAGCCTCCTGCAGCTTCTCTTTCAAGGTCACCAAAGGGCAACCCAGGTCAAACCGAGGCACAACCATGCCCTTGCCTCCCTCGCCTGGAGAAGCAGGAAGCCATGAAGTGGTTCCTCAAGATCCGGCTGCTCTCCTTTCTTTGGATCTTCTGAGACATCTTTGGAGCCCCAAATCCTCAGACAACGTTTTCAGAGAAGGCACTCGACTGCATTATTTGCCAAGCAAATGTCTTCAAGTCTTGGTGCATTCTAACAGGTATCAAGGAAGAGAACCCACCCACTGTCTATAAAATCCTGCTGTCTTTTCAATTTTTACACAGCAGCATCCCACCCATCTCCACGTTCTAGGGAAACCACACCCTATCAGGTTTTGAGCAAAAGGAGATACCGAAAGGAGGAAAGGGTGTGTAATTTGACCTGATTTCGTTGTAAATTCAAGAAAATGCTAGTGCGCTATTGTCAAGTGTAATCTAAGAAGTGAAAAATTAGGACAGTTTAAATGCCTACAATCCTGAGCATTTCTGATCTAGTGGTTTGAGTTCAATCATCAGGAGGATGACAGCGAGTTGTTCATATATGTCATTACTCCTTGATCACAGTTAAATCCTAACCCATCCAGACGTTCCTCTGTACAAAATCCAGGCCATTATGCCAAAGTCCTCCTGTTTCTTTCAAGGAGTGAACGTATTTTTTTTAACAAGCAAGTTCACCAGAATGACTGTAAGAGAATTTTTTCCCAATATTTTAAAATCCAAACTATATTTTATTTTAAACATCTCATATTTAATCAGTCTTTTAAAATCCAAATGATACACAAGACAAACTGCTACATCTGACGTAGTACATGCTGAATACCAACAGACGCCTACGCTTTGGATTCTAATCCACAACGTGTATAGGGCTTAAGCTCCATGCAGAGAATACCTAAGAATGCTACACTCTGAGTGGAAGATGTTTTAATTTCCAATTAGCAACAGAGTCAACGTGTCCAGCAGAGCCTTCACTGAATTCTTAACTTTACAATAATCAGGGAAATGTTTTCTGGTGTTCTCAAACCTGTATGTTCCAATAGTACATTTCTCTAAAACACTAGTATGATGTGTATTAACTAGAGAAGCACTGAAGAAAACCCAGTTCTGAAGAACAGCAAAGTGGTCACCTCCCGGGAAACAATCAGGCCTCAAGGATGGAGGATTCCTGTTGATGTTTTCAGGAAGCTTTAAAAACTGCTGATATTTTATTCCAGAACAGGGCCACCTACTACCCATTCCCCTTCCTCCATCAACTTAAAGTTTCTCATTTGTGCATATCCAGGTTGAGTTCATTGTACTTGTTTGGTACATAGCACATTCTCCACTGGGTATTTTTTCCTAGCTCCTGATCCACAGGTGTGACAGTGATTAATACTCAGCTGGGGGCAGGGGAACCCTGAATGCACGGCACAGTTCTGTACAATACATTGCCACACTGATAACAATCGTTACTGTGACCCAACCCCTCATGGGTGGTAATGAAGCCTGCAGATAATGGGGTATACTGCATTGCAGACGTTAATTTCTCCAGGACAGCATTAGCTCCTTCATGTGATCCCTGTGGAATCCCCTCCCCCCCATGTGGACAGGCCCACTTTGCCCACCGTGCAGGGCCACAAGGAACATGGAAACTTACGTTTGGTGCACCTCTGGGAGCCAGGGGCCTTACTCCAGCCATGGCAGCACTGCCCTCCACAGACATTGACCCTAAAACAAAGCAAGATCTCTGAATCCAGCAGTAGCAACATCCTCTTCCAGAGAATTCAAGCTTCTAGGGGTCCCTGCAAGCCAGCCTCCTGCTTCCACATTCCTCTGGCTTCCAGAGAGGCCTAAGCCATCCTGAGGATGCCCAAGTCAGGTAGAAGGCTAAAGACCATGTATCAGGGGAGGACGGGAGAACCAAAATGCCTGCATAGCCTAGAGCTACACAGGAGGGGAGAACGAGGTCCACATAAATGATTTTCTTAACCCCCATTGTAGAACCAAATGTCTTTTGTCCATTATCTCACCCACAGTTTAAACTGAATCTGAGTTTTAGACAGAAGTGTCCAAACGGATGAGATCACAATGCCTGGAACTACCCGTGATGAAAAGAACCAAATAGCCTAAACAAACTTATCCCCCAAACCCCCAATCTGTGGTTAATGGGGAGGGGGGCAGGAAGGATGTCTATCAACTCCCAGTAACAGAAACCTTCCAACCAAAAATTCCGTCAATGCAGAGACACCCCCGCCCTAGGAAAGCAGACCCCACAGGTGCACAAGCTCAAGCCCACAATTGCTAGGATGCTGAAAAGTTTTAGGCCACCGAACAGGGGCTGATCTTTACAGCCAGCCCTCCCAAAACGTTTTTTGTTTCACTAGCTAGAAAAAATTTAAAACTGAGTTGCAAAGTTTAATTGATGCTGAGGGAGTGAGTTGTAGTGACTTCATGTGTACGCCCATCTTCTAGGAGTAGTTAGGTTCGCGAACAGGAGGTTACGCCCCAGGCAGAAATGCCTTTTGTGTTTACCCGCAGCTGAGAAACAATGCATTCGGAGTTTATCCTCAAAGTCCCTCGGCTGCCCGCACTCGGCTCTCCGCGCGGCGCGGGCGGGCGGGGAAGGAGGCAACCACACCGCGCACTACGCCCGCGGCCGCGGCCGGGCTCCCAGGGGCCCCGACCCCGCCGGTCCCGGCGCGGGCGGCGCGCGCGCGGAGGGAGGGTGTGGGCTTACCCCTGCAGCTGCTGCTTCTGGGGAACCTGCAGCCTCGAGCCCCCGCCGCTCTGGCTCTCCGGCGGCACTTTGGAGCGCACGACTTGCCTGCCTTGTTTGGCGAACGGGGCGGCCGCCGGGTGCCCGCCCGACTTGGGGTGGAGCTGCCCGCCGGGGGCCCCGGGCCGCGCCGGCTCCGGCGGCGGCGGCGGTGGCCGGAGCCCCTGGAGGGCCGCGCCGCCGGGCTGGCTCGTGCGGCGCGTCCGCTCCGAGGGGGCCCCCGGGGAGGCGCGGCTGGGGGCGCCGGCGCCAGCGGAGCTGCGGCTGTACCTGGCGTCGAGCGCGACGTTGAAAGTCCGCGGGCGCGGGGGCCCGCCCAGGGGCAAGGCGCCCGCCGCCAGGCCGGGGCCCGGGCGCACCACGTACGTGATCCTCCTCACCCGGCCGTGCGCCGACGACGCGAGCAGCCCTGCCCAGAGCAGCAGCCCCCACCTGAGCCAGGGCCCCGCCATCGCGGGCCCGAGCCGGCGCCCCCGGCGCCCGCCCCCGGCTGTGCGGCTTGCCCGGTGCGGCCGCCCGCGCGCGCTCCGGCTGCCCGAGAGTCCGGGAGGCGGGACGAGGAGAACTCGGTTGCAGCAGAGGAAGTTCTGCGGGCTGCCTAGCGGCCCCAGACCCCAGCCGAAAGCGGCGGGGAGGAGGGGGCGGGCGTGGGGGGTGGGGTGGGGAGCGGAGCCCGGGAGGGGAGGGGAGGGGCGAGGGGAGCGGGCTGCGCAAGGTGAGGGTCGGCTCGCGCGGCCGCGGGTGCAGGGGGCGCCGCGCCGGGCCCGGGGCAGAGCGGGCGAGGGCGGGCGTTGAGCGCGCGGGACGCTCAGAGACAGCCCCGGCTGCAAAGTCTTTAAAAAGTTGCTCTCGCCGTGGAACCGAGTGTCAGATCTGAACAGCCAATCTCCGGCAGACGTGACGTCAGGCAGTAAATCCTAATTGGGGAAAGCGTGAGATGAGCCCGAGAACGCGCCGCCACCCTCCACATCCACATAGATTGTTACTGTGGGGCGGCAAGGCAGAGGTCCCCGGTCCCGTGCCCTGGGGAAGGACAAAAGATTCGGCAGAGCCGCTGACTGGTCCTTTCCTTCTAGAAGTCCCACGGGATTCGTTTGATATTGTTTGGAAGGCATTTTCTTACCCATGTTTGCTCGGATACATGCTAGGTGTTGGATTAAAATACCAGATCCGGCCCTAGAAAGGACTGCTCCGGATGCGCCGAGCTGTCCATGACAAACCGTTTAGGTGGTTCTCTGAGATTGTAAACCCCGCGTGACTGTGTCTCAGTCTGCAGCTTCTGGTACCCTACTCCTAGTTTGGCGTGGACAAGAGTGCAGGGTGGGCAGCAGGGGGCGCCCGCGTGGACGCGGAAAACCGCGGCCAGAATAAACCCCAAAAGTAGCCCTGCTTTTGGTGAATAGGCGTTTAGGATAGGAATACAGACTTTAGGATCCATGACAACCCCAGGCCATTTAGTATTAAAAAAAAAAAAAAAAAGCCAGCTCAGTTCCTTAGACCCCCATCTGAAAGGGAAGAATCACTCACTGCAGATGACCCAAAATCACATTAAGGGAAATGCAGAATGTTCCAGGGACAGTCCCTGGAGTTCATAGTGCTTTTTGGGGAAAACCGTGAAATAATGATATACTCTAGCATTTGAATTTAAAACAATGTCTCCAGTGGAATGCACAATTTTATTACATAAATGCACTAGAAAACCCATAGTCATAGCAGTCGAGTTTTTTAAAACTAAAACTAAAAATGAGACTTGGTTTCCAAGGCTTTGGTTCTTGTTCATATTTATTTGTGGCTAATCTGGTTCTGTTGTCTGCTGGCACTGGCACGTAGACAACTGGTAGCAGGTAATGATAGTTTAAAAAGAATTAATGGAAAATAATGTAAAGTCCAAGAGAATTCATTAATCTCTTTTTTCTGTACATTGGAGAAAGACCTCCAATATTTGATTTGGCCTGAGCACAGTTTCATGTGAGAACACACTGTGAGAGCCACTGCCATAGATTAAATAGCATTGGGCTGGAGGGAGAGACCGCAATTCAGTCCTAACACTGAGGCTAATTAGCCAAAAGACCATAGGCAGTCCACCTCTCATCCCTGAACCTCCACTTCCTCCTCCATAACAGAAAAGTTGGATTAAAAGTACCTTCCAGGGGCGCCTGGGTGGCACAGCGGTTAAGCGTCTGCCTTCGGCTCAGGGCGTGATCCCAGCGTTCTGGGATCGAGCCCCACATCAGGCTCCTCAGCTGTGAGCCTGCTTCTTCCTCTCCCACTCCCCCTGCTTGTGTTCCCTCTCTCGCTGGCTGGCTGTCTCTCTCTCTGTCGAATAAATAAATAAAATCTTAAAAAAAAAAATAAGTACAGTTTAAAAAAAAAAAAAGTACCTTCCAGCACTAACAGTCTGTGGCTCTAAGAACATCCGGGGTCCCTGTGGACAGGATCAGTGAGGTCATTCAAGGTCAGTCTCTGAGCCAAGCCAAAGAGAACCAGCTGAGACGCCTGAAGAAGGAGGGTGGGTCAAGAAACTGCCTTCCAGCATTGGGTTCTGTAAAAAGACACAATAGGAGCTAGTAAATATCCACCCAGTCCCTACTCAGGCAACCCTCTGCACAGACACAGTATCCCAAGGCACAACCCCTTTGTCTTGGAAAAACTTCCTATCTGGTTAGGGAGACAAGATGTAAATAAATGAAAGCTTAAAAAAAAAAAAAAAAGATAAGTAACAACTGAATTAAGCAACACTTATAATAATAAAAACCTTCACAAGGCAGGATCTGGTTTGTATGAGGCCAGTGTCACAGTACTACCCATAATTCTTTTTTATCTCATGAAAAATTTACAATATAGAGGGAAAATACTTCCTACCTGCCATTCAAATCAGCCTACAGAGATTTTACCTCTCAAGTAGGGATTCTATAGCAGCAGTCGAAATGCACGGGGTGGGGGGGAGTCTAGAAGCACTCACTCCATTCTGAAGAGGTAGGACAGAAGAAGAGAGGTGTCAGGCAGCAAAATCTCAGGAAAGAGTGAAGGCCAGAATCACCAGAGGACCAGATTTGAGTCTGCTGTTCTGGCTACACGGTTCTTCTGGGCCACTCAGGACCCAGACAGACGAACCCGTTTCCGTCAATATGAGGCAGCTGCCTGTAGAGGGCAGAGCCTGGACAGGGAGCCAGAGCTCTGGGCTCTATCACTGTGACTTTGCTTCCCCCCCCCCCCCGGGAACTTGAACAAGTCATTTCACCTCTCTGAGCCTATTTCCGGAGGGCTTTGGGCTCAACCTGAAGTCCTCGCATTTGGGGAGAGCAGTGACCTTAATCATGCCCTATGGCTCTGCAGAAAAATGTTCTCTACTGTCAAAAAGATACAATGCAGTCTTTCTTTCTCTTGACCCAAAGGTGGGTATTTCAACCGATCTTCAGCCTGATTAAAAACTGTTTTATGATAGATTTGGATATATCATAGATCAATTCTGAAACATAACCACAGAAAGAATCTCTAGTGTGATTGTCAATCTCATCCCTGAAGGACCCACATACATGTTGGTATACGTGTGTGTATACACAACCATTAACAGGGTAATACACACATAGCGCATAAGTAAGCAGCTCCACTCTAGTCAGGAACACTAGCAAAGTCACATTTTCCACGTTGGTCTCTTGCTATCTACATAACTAGCAAGATGATCCTTGAAAAATATTCTGTGCACTCATATGAGATGATTACTCATCTAAACACTCAACTCATTGTTATTCTGAAAGTGAAAGCCCAGTGCCTGTCAGGCATGGGGACCAGCCTTTGCCAATTCTAGACCCAGTTTAATGCCATGGTTTCTGGACCCACGCCCCCTAGGTTTCAAGGTCCATTTATGTTGGCAGCATGCAACTTCCTGGTTCAAAAAAAAAAAAAAAAAGTCTTTAAAGATCTCATAAAGTTTCTTGGACTTTAGATGGTTTTTACAAAACAATACTCAGATGAGCTAAGTGTAAATGAATCAGAAAAGAGGATTATGTTTCCCATAAAAACTCATGGGTTTGAGGAGTAGGGGAAGAAAGGAAGGCTGGCAAATGCCAAACGCTTTAAAGCACTTTGAAACCATTAGTCAAACTCAAAATGCAGCCAGGTTCCCTCATCCTTACACTTTATGAGTTTTGTAATTGAAAATCTTTTCCTACATTTAGGATCAACTACAAATCAAATTTCGTGGCTGCCTGTGATCAGAAGTGCTTCCACCCATGTTTTCTTCCAGCCAAGGACTTCATGAAGCCCCTTTTAGTCCTCTTCTCATTGCATCGAGAAATTGTTAAAAAGAGAAAAGAAAAGAGATCAACGGGAAGTCAGTTGGTCGAAGATAAAAGGAAGAGAAAGAAGGAGACAGAGACTGAGGACTGGACAAGTGAAGGAGCCCAGAAAACAGGAGAGAAAGAGTGTGAAGACAGGAAGAGGGGACACAGTGTAGGAGGGAGGAGCAGAGGTGGGCAGAGGAAAGGAAGAATGAGGAATGAATGGGGGAATGGAGGAGGGATCAATGAATGGGGAAGGGACTACACAGAGTAATGAGAGGAGGCAAAAAGGAAAAACTTACCAATGAATGTGGGTAGTGAAGCATTACACCCGGAACCCGTGGGCTAATTCTCTCAGGCTGCTCACTAGGATCCTGGCAGCTGAACATTGGCCAATTCTGACCTGAACATCAGCTTGTCCAGGTTTGGGCTAGAAGTAAACCTGTGACCCTAGAAGGCGCTAGCAGGCTGTGGCTGGCTGGTTGCCCACTCCTCACGTGAGGCAGGAGGTTCCCGAAGCCCCAGATGCTCCCACCCCAGCAGATGGCCAAGGACCGCAGCTTCAGCTCGGATGCCCACAATTGGGTCCTTCATTTGCTGTCTCCCTTGTTCTTTCAACCATCTCATCAAAAAGCAGGGGAGATGAGACATGTGTGACCTCTTCCACATTTAACTCAGCTTCCAGGAAAAGGCACATGAAGCTTTACAAATGAGGAATTACAGCAGAGACTCATCTGATGAAGATGTCAGTGTGTCTGCCAGCTGTGTGAGCAACATGGAGACGGGCCTGATTTGCAGAGAAAGATGAGACACCCCTGGAATTGAGCAACAAGCAGAATCGAGGTTTATCCCAGTGTTTCCTTTCCCTTTAAAGCTTCAGGTTTGAAGTTTAAACATCTTGAGTTGTCGCTCAATAAACATTTATTGAACCACCCTGGGGCCCTGAGCTAGCCTATGTGGACCCTTCCAGCAAAACCAAGGCAGACTTCCATTTCGGATGGAGACGTTAAAATAATGCCTGGTTGGATCGCAGCCCAGAGATGCCACTGGACCAGCGAGTGCCTTTGTGCCTGGCTGCGACAACAGACCCCGTCCACATGGAGCATGCAGTCGAATGGGGTCATCAGCCCTGAGACAAATAATTACAGGGGTGATGAGTACTGATAAAGGACTGTCGGAGTGAGAAATGAAACCCATAAGAGGAAACAAGGTCAGGGTAATGGGCTGCCTTCCTACAAATTTAGAAGAGGCAATCAATAAAAGTAAACTCACTAAAAGTACAGTTTTGTGTGCACTAAATCTCCCTAATTATAATGGTCCCCTTCTCACTTGCCTTTATATAATTAAGGATGAGTATCGCACAATGGCAGCTCCTGAAGACGATGAAATGCCTCCCTACTGCTAACTAAACCTGTCTATTAATTCAGGTTTCACTGAAGGTTTTCATACCCATTTATTCAGAACATAAAACATGAAGCTACATAATAATTAAATAGGTATCAATACAATTGTACCCTTGTCATTCACAACCTCCAAGCCTCGCTGGGCCACTGGCAGGTCAACCTTCAAGGGAGCACAACCAAATTATGTTCTTCATCTCAAGGAGTTTGAATCTTGGAAAACACTTGGGTGTACAGGGAACTGAGGGGCACCTCTACAAAGCAGTCTATGAAACAATTGCCTTTTGACCACAAATAGATTCCCAATTACTTGCCTTGCACTTTGGTATCTCAGTTTTAAACACTCCTTTGACCTTCCATTCAGTCAAGGAACATTCCTAGTTTCCCTCCTTAAATTTACATTCCAAGATGCCCAGACACCTGCAAGGCTGGTGGAGTGCCAGGTGGGCAAACAGAGTAATGTTCTCTCTGCTCAGATACTACTATTTATAAATTGTGATCCAATTTTAAAGGGAAACTTCCTGCTCCACATCGGCTTCAGTGCTTCCCAGGTTGCTCAGTTGTTGGAATTGCTTCTCAATTTAAATTTCAGGACATAACTAATTATTATGTTTCTTGCCCTATTTAGAATTTTCACCCAGTGGCACTAGAACTGCCTGAGTTTAACACTTGATCCTAATTTTTTTCCATAATATTCTCTCTGCTTTCCATCAAATGGATGATCATATAGTGAATAAAGCAACCTAGAGGGGCGCCTGGGTGACTCAGTTGGTTAAGCCGCTGCTTGTGGCTCAGGTCCTGAGCCCAGAGCCCTGCGTTGGGCTCCCTGCCAGTGGGGAGCCTGCTTCTCTCTCTCTCCCTCTGCAGCTCCCCCTGCTTGTACACTTTCTCTCTCTCTTGCTTGCTTGCTCGCTTTCTCTCTCTCTTTCTGTAAAATAAATAAAATCTTTAAAAATAAAAAAAGCAACTTAGAAAAAAGAAGAAAACGAGATAAGTTATTATACCACCTCTCATACCAATTCCTAGCCAGTCTGTTTTCTCAGATCCAAGATTCTTCATAGATTGCCTCCTTCTCACTGTTTCAACCTCATCTTGGGCTACTCCCCCAAATGAACCTTGTGTTCCAAGTACATTTATCTACCTATGTTTCTTCTTTCTTTAACAAAAAAAAAAAAAAAAAAAAAAGGTTCTGGTCTGCAGAAACGGGACACTCATACTCCTTCCTCTAGCCTCTGTTCCTGAAACACCCTCATCTGCTCAGCCAAGTCCTTCTCCTCCTTCAAAACAGAACTCAAGATCCTTTACTTCTGTGAAGCTCCAGGGACCATCGTAAACCTCACTTGATTCTCACTCCTAACCCTTAGGGCATCTATTGTCCATCCTGGGCAGTAAGCACAAAATACGTGCTTTGTAATAGATGTAGAACATTTCCTGCAGGGGAAGATTCTTTTTTTTTTTTTTTTCCATTCTTGGTCCTACAAAGATATACCATGGTTAATTATTGTCGAGGTTTGGTTCTGATGTAGTGACTTTAGCTGTTTGCAGGCAGGGTTCTGCTGAGCAGTGGGGTTTGCCCAAACTTTCCCCCAACCTCAATTAAATTGCTCTATCCAAATGGAGCAGTGGGCCTCTATAGAAAGAGAAAGTTTCCTACCTCTGAATTAATGGTTTGGAAAGTTCTGTAGAAAGAATTTTGTCACATTTGTGTCTGCAAACTGTTACACTGCCAGAGATATATCATTAAAATAGTCAGTGTTTTTATAACTTCTCTTTTTTGTTGCCCTCTTGACTTGCCCTATTATTGGAGACCAAAACATACCCTGAGAATACAACCAGTAAAAACCCACAGAACACGGATGCACTGAGCAATACGCAGAAGTAACTCACACCACCGAAGAAACCCCAGCTCTGCAAGGCAAGGCCTGGCTTTCTAAACAGTGAGGGGAGACCAGTAAAACCAGCCCAGTGTCTGTGATTCCTCCAGGTTTCCAGGTTTTAAAGCCTAGGCTACTGCTGAGAGGGATCAGGTTACAACTGCCAGCGGCCCAGAACTTTCCTCTTAACCCTTTCCAACCCACCAAATGGATGTTAGACTTCCACTTCACTTACTAGAAAGAGCGTCTTGGGTCTTGACACCCCCCCCAACCCCACCCCTCCCCAACCCATCTTCTTCCCAGCATCACAGTCACCAGTCAATGCCCACACTGACTTCCAGACCTCCACCTCATCCCTGGAGGCCTGTGTTGAGGGCAGAGATCTTGTGTGTCATATCCCCAGTGCCCAACACAGTGTGCAAGTCATAGTAAATGCTGGTAGAAGTGTTTGCTGAGTAAATGACTGACACCTGATTGCAGTGGGTGGTCCACAATAACAAGACTTTTTTTTTCATCATGAGCACAAACCTTGTCTAAGATCTGTAAGTTGTCAAGGATCTGGAGATCAACTCAGTCACTGACCCTTTCATTCGTTCGCTCACTAGACAATTTTGATGGCCAACGTTTTTTCAAATAACAAAAATGGGAAAAGGGCTTCAGAAATTTTTGTTTAGGGACCCAGTATTGCCGACTAGATTCAGGATTCTCTCTGAAAGTTGGGGGAATTAGTCAGTCCTTCTGCAGCTAAATGCTAGAAAACCACTGGCAGAAAACCTATATGAGCACGTAGAACAGCATCTGCAAGAATGTAAATACATAATCCTGGGTATTTGCATGCCAGGAAGGAATAGGATGTACGGTTAAGAGGACAAACCTTGGTGCCAAACAACCTGAGCTCAGTTCTCCCTTCGGCCTCTAAGTATGGGAATGAAATTGGGGGGCACAGGCCCATGTTCTGGGTGAATCTAGGAAGCAGCTGGCTGCGCTGAACTCTTGAATCCCCCTTGAACAATCACTTTGATGAGGGAATGTTTTTGAGTTACTCAGTGCTGTCCAGGGAACCACTTCTCAGCGGGAGGCAGTTGGACACAGATAATCTCAGCCTTAGATTCTAAGGCCATCAAGGCTGCCACTTTATTTTATCTCTTTATGGTTCAGCACACAGAGTAAGTTCTCAGTGATTGTGAAGTGTCCTGGTACTCAGCTCAGCCTCTACACGTTTACTGCCCTAACTTTTTCCAGTAGAAGGAAGGCATTCTGGAACAATGGAGCTTTCTCCAAGGGTTTGAGAGTCACAGATACCAAAACCTGATGAGTCCCTCGTGCTCTTCATCCAGTGGAGAGAGGTCATGGGGTCACTATTTCAAGCCCACCTGCCTGCAGAAGACAGAATCAGTCTAGGAGAGGATTAAAAACAGAGATGGAAGAGGAGACCTTAGTTTTACAAAGGGAGATGGTGGAAGGAAGTTAAGGGAGAGAATCCTTTGTATTCATTCACTGAGGACTTACAAAGGCCCATAAATGGCAGGGGAGGGTTCTGCACCTGCCATCACAGAAGGGGGTCATTCTACAGCCGGTTCCCTAACTAAAAAAACGGTTTTCCGTGATAAATAAACCATTACACATCTAAGCGTCTAATTTCTCATCTATAAAATGGAAATAGTACCTACCCAGGACTCAGCAAGCTTTTTCTCAAAAGGGTCAGATGGTAAATATCTTCAACATTGCAAGCCATACAGTCTCCACTAAAACAACTCAACTTTGCCATTATGGTGTGAGAGTAAAATAGACATTACACAAAGCAATGGGCATGGGTGGGCCATAGCTCACCATCGCCTCATCTAATTCCCTGGTCCAATGCATAGTGTGTTGTGAGGATTAAATGAGCTAATCCAAGTAACACTTTTTAGTACATCATATGGCAGGCCATTGGTCAATAAATATTAGCTATTATCAATGCTTGAATTTTAGATTCTCCCAGCTGTGTATGCTGCCTTTGCTCCCTTCAGTGAGTGGGGTACACCCCAGGGCTCCTCAGGAGATATTTCCAGCCCTCCTGTCTTGGGCATGTGGTGGGTGTCATAGGTTGGATTTTCTGAGAACCTGGAGATGCAGTTCAGTGTACAGGATATTCATTAAGGGGTGTTACTGAGAGCAACCTTTGTAGAAAGGAGAAGGAAGCAGGATTGGGCACAGGGAGAAGTCAAGTTGCCCAGCAGGCTGAGCTAAATCCACAGGGATCTCTGGAGCTAAAATGACCATTAGAGTTGTCCCACATTGGGTTAAAGTAGCTGGGCCTTGGTAACCTTACCTGCAACAGTCACTGCATGTGGTCTGCCCCAGGAAGTGGGTAGCCTTGGGTAAGGCAGCCCTGCAGCTCAGGTAGTCCTGGAGGGTCCAACAGGTGATACCTGTCTGCTGACAGCACTCCCAACAACTGGAAGGACACAGGTGGGAGGGGAAGGTATGACCAATTCTGACCATGAAGTATGCATAGAAATGACACAGTCACTTGCAGACCAAAGATTTAATTGTTGCTGCAAGACCCTTCAGAGCTTCTTCCCTCTGTAGTAACCAGCAATTTCAAGATGGTGGCTATTCCATCAGTCTGGGTCCCTGGGAACAACAGTGAACAGAATCCCCTATCAACCTAAAATGGAAATGCAGTGTAAGCAAGACTTAAATCTGAGTTGAATAGTTTAAAGTGAAGATGCCCTTAAAATCTTGAAAAATCAGGGAACTGTTTTGAAATCATCCTCATCTTGCTGGCACCATCATCATAGCTAACACTAACATTTATGCAATTTCACTAATTTAATGCTCACAACCTATGTACAACACAGGTAGTAGTATTACATTTATTTTTAGAGATGAAGAAATTGATGCTTAAATAGGTTCATTAACCTCCAGCTCACTGCCCATTTTTATAAATAAAGTTTTATTGGAACACAGCCATGCCCATTAATTACACAGTATGTAATTATGGCTGCTTTCCTGATACTGTGGCAGAATTGAGTAGTTGAGTACGGCCTGCAAATCCCTTTACAGAAAAAGTTTGGCCCCTCCCCTCCTCTCCCTACTCTATACAAGGCCTGGTTTCAGACCCAGGCTGTCTGACTCCAGAGACACCGTGCGTACTTCAGATATAAGTAAATACTAGGTAGGCCTGGAACCTATAGGGGTGTTATAAAATTTTCCCATTTCCATTATTCTCACTGTACATGTTTTAATTTAAAATTTTCATGACATTTATTTCCAGCAACATGACAGACTCCGTATCCTAAAAATCCTCCCCTGAAAAACACCTATAAAATGCTGGATAAAATGAATAGCCAACTTGGCAAGAAATTACGGTATATCCTCAGAGGTGAGAAATGAAGTAGAAGCCAGAATCCACAAAGAGCTGGTAAATGCTCACTCAATCAGGCCTTAAGGCCCCAAGATCCCTGAGGGCCTTTGCTTTCTTTGGGGGGGGTGGTGGCAGGGACAGCAAGGCAGTAAAGTATCAGCATAAAGACTTTAGAATAGTCCCCCAAAACCCACACTTCCAGCAAAAGAGTGGTCTAGAAAGTATTTTCCCTGCAAAGGAGGTCAGCAAAGAGAAGCTTTATGTCTCAGCTTTGATTTTGGTTGGAAGAAAAGAAGTTCCTTATCCCCCACCCCAGTCCCCCCCCCCCCCACCCAAAGGTAATAACCACAAACCTAGGCCTCAAACTGTGATTCAAATTCACTCTACTTGCCTATTGCAAAACTATTTTAAGCCAAAGAAACTAATTTAAAATAGTCCTGGATTACTAGTTCCCAGGTACTTGGCAAAGTAAACACAAATAGAAGGAATATTCTCTCAAGTTAAGTCTCACAAAATTCTCACAGATAACGCTCCAACAAAAATGAGCTCCCAGTAAAAAATCACAAGACTACTCACAGAGCAAGACATCATGAGAGGGAGTTAGCAGGAACGTTAAGCACCAGAATCAGAGACACAAGGTCTTCAGATGTTAGAATTATCATGTGTAGCAGGGCTTGGCAAACTTTTTTTCCAACAGGCCAGGTAGTATATATTTTAGGCTTTCCAAGCTATACAGTCTCTATCAAAAAGACTCAATTTAAAAGCAAAAACAAAATAAAAAAATTTAAAAAGACTCAACTTTGCTATCCTTGCTTGAAAGCAGACACAGGCAGTATGTAAATTAATGGGTTTAGCTGTGTTCTAATAAAACTTTATTTACAAAGATAGTATGCCAGATTCGGCCAGCAGGTCATAGCTTATAAAATATGTTTCACACGATGTGATGAGTACTGGGTATTATATAAGACTATGAATCACTGCCCTCTACCTCAGAAACCAATCATACATTACATATTAATTAATTCAATTTAAATTAAAAAATAAAAAATAAGTAAGTTTTCAATTTTTTTAATTTAATATATAAGCAAAAATAAAATACTATCATAAATATCAAGGCAGATTCTTAATTTCTAGAAATAGAAGATGTAGTTGAAATTTTAAGATTCAATATATGAGTTAACTAACAGATTAGAAAAACTAAAAACATAATTAGTAAGTTGAAAGCGGGATATGGCAAAATTACTTAGGATATAATACAGAGAGACAAAGAGGAGGAAATTATGCAAGAGAGGTTAATAGATGTGGAATTCTAAGTAGGAAAAAAATGGGAGAGAGAATATTCAAGAATTTTCATGGATCCCTAAATTAAGGACACACAAAATACTGAAAAAAATATTTATAGCCAGAGTTATCCTGGTGAAATTGCCAAATGTTAAAGGGAAATTGAATAGTTTAAAAAGAGCCCAAACAAGACAGCTTACCTGCTTGGGGCACCTGGGTGGCCGAGTCTTTAAGCGTCTGCCTTCGGCTCAGGACGTGATTCCGGCGTTATGGGATCGAGCCCCACATCAGGCTCCTCCACTATGAGCCTGCTTCTTCCTCTCCCACTCCCCTTGCTTGTGTTCCCTCTCTCGCTGGCTGTCTCTATCTCTGTCAAATAAATAAAATCTTTAAAAAAAAAAAAAAAGACAGCTTACCTGCTTGATGTTTGATTTCTCATGAACAATTAACAGACACCAAAATACTGTAAGATAATGTCTTACAGGTGCTGATAGAAAGAATGGTCAATCTACAATTGCATATCCAGCAAAATTTATGTTTGAAGAATGAGGACCAAATAGAGATGGGTTTAGATGAACAAAAGCTAAGATAATTTATTATCAACAGACTCTTAGCAAAGGAAATACTTAGAAGGATATACTTTAGGCAAAAGGAAAAGGACCACAGAAGGGAAATGTGAGGTATAAGAAGGATGGTGACAAAAGGAGCAAAGAAAATGGTGATTATGTGGATAAATAGAAATAAACATCAACACTGTTGCAACACCGAATTTGTGAAGTTAAAAAAGTTGGGGGAGGGGTTCCCCAATTTTTTTTTAATTAGTAGATACATAGTGTTCGTGAGTGTCCCTGTGTGCATGCATACACTCTACATATGATACATTTTGCAAAACATTTTTAATAGAAATAAAATACTGGACAATGATAGCCTATAAATTGGAAAGAGTTAAAGCACTAAGTTTTAGGAAGAGAGTAAATATAACAACCCTGCCCATTAAAAAATACAATAGACTCTAAGTTCCAAGCACTAGAGGAGGAAAAAGGTGGAATTAGAACTTCCTAAGACAAATAGAAAGCATGAAAAAGATAGTAAAAATAAACCCAAATACGTCAATGATCACAAAAGATAATAATGAATCAAACATCCTAGCTTAAGATTATTTTTTAAAAACCCAGCTATATTCTTCTTAAAGAAACACTTAAAACAGAAGTACCATAAACGTTTGAAAGTAAAATTATTGAGAAAGCTCTATAAGGCAAACAAATTTTCCAGCAAACAAAAATGACTTTCTATTTGCTTTCCGGAGTAACCTTTGAATCCTCATAGAAAATGACGTTAAAATAAAGCAAAGAAAAGAAATTAAATGTGAAGAGAGAAATGAGAAAAAAAAAAAAAACAGGTTCAGAGTTAATATTCTCTGACAAACCTAAAAATATGAAAAAATAGTTCCACTAGTGCTATCCCTGTGGAATTCAAGCAAGCATTAGTGGAAAACTGGGGTTTCGTAGTAAGTCAGAAATAAATGCAATCTGTCCACTATACTTCAACTAAACAATAAATTAATTTTTGAAATAAATGCAATTTGGGGCGCCTGGGTGGCTCAGTCGGTTAAACATCCAACCCTCCATTTTGTCTCAGATCATGATCTCAGAGTCCTGGGATCATGCTGGGCGTAGAGCCTGCTTAGGATCCCCCCACCCCACACCACCACTGAATCTAAATAAATGAATGCATGCATGCAAGTTATCACGACTCCAGTTTGGGCCAGATTTCCTGACTTATAAATGAAGTTTACAAAATACTCAGATAAAATTTCAAAGTAACTTGCATTTGAGATCAAGGATGATATAGCCACTTTTCATTGTATTAATAACTCTGAAATTTATGACAGATTATTCATTTAAATGTAAGGATTCTAGTAAAAATTATATAATAAACCATTTTGAAGTGAGAAGGGCTTTGAAAGTCAGGCACAAAAATAAATGTATGAAGGTAGAGTTGTTGAATCAAATTGAGAAAGATGAGGAGGAACCTAAATGAATAACATAGGAATGGTTAAAGGGTGAAGCATAGGTAGAATAAAATGTTTTTACAGCTGTTTTAGTGGCATTGGGAAATACCTGTGCTGTAATTAGTGAACAAAGTAATACACAAAACTCTAAATACAAAACGATCACAAACATATGTATTTAAATTTGTAAAATGCATCTAGAAACAGGATTGGGAGGAAAAACAACAACTTGAAAAGTGATAGGAAATGAATAATTTGTATTTTCTACTTTATACTTTATTTCTCAAGTTTTTACAATGAGCACTTTTATCATCGGAAAACAGAATAATTGTATTTTACACCTTTAATACTCTATTAGTATATATGAATGAAAGAGCATGGGAAAAATGCACTCTGCAAAGAGAAAACATGGCAAGCCTTTAAGAGAATGTTTTAAGAGACAGGGAATTGCTGTATTTCTAATTTGTATGTAACTTGATATAAAGTCACTTCCTCACTGAGTTTCAAGAATGTGCAGCAACACCACACCCAGAGGTTGCTATGGCTACAGAGGTAAACCTGATTAGGCCAGCATTCACTGTGCTGCAGAGGTGAGGCAGGAGAAAGGATTGCAGGGCTCCCCTTTGTGCCTCTGTCTCTCCACCCCTAGCTCTCCCCTTTGCTCTCCCTTCCTCCCCACCTCTTAGCTACCCGACCCTGCCCTTCCCGACTCCCCTCCTCCACAGGGGGCCACACCTCCCTTACCATGTACCCCAGAAGGCAGGATCGGTTCCCCTCTTCACCCTTGGTGCCCAGGACCTGCCCATGGTAGGTGCCCAATAAATATTCTGCTGACCAAGTGAATGAATGAGTGCAATGAATGCATGCACAGCCTTTGTCTCTTTTGTGGGCTCCTCATCATCTGCCATTCTCCAACCAGGCTCAATTGCTTTTTCTTTTCTTCTGCACTTTTCCCCTGGCTGATCTGTCTTCCCTTTGCTTTCGCTAACACTCATAGGAAAATGAGCCCAACTTGACAAGTCTACCTCATCCCTTTCCTTACCTGTCCTTCCATCTGCTTTCACTCGGACCTAAGACATTCCTTATTCTCCTTACCAACTCATCCTGTTCTCCCCATTCTTCCTCCTAAGAGCTGCAACTCAGTTAACATCACCATCCTCTCAACATTCTGGATTAAACTGGAGGACCCTATTACTCTCTTGCAACCCTCGCTGATAAGTGCTGCTGTCTCTCTGGAGTAGCATCCCTTGCTTCTATCCCATTCCCGCCACCCCTGCTGTACTTCTCACCAAGATCCTTGCCAAACCCTGAAGAGTTTCCTGACTTTGAATCTACATGTCCCATGGCTGCTGGAAATGTTTTCTAAACTGCAGAATTCAGCAAGTTCCCACCTTGCCCAAAAGCTCCTGAAGTTTCCCACCACCTTCAGAAGAAAACCCAAGCCCACTGGCCCCTCCCAGTCTGATTTGGTCTCTTTCCTGCTCCATCTCCAGCCACTCATCCCCAGAGCCACCACCCTGCCATCTTCAAGGTCTTTCTCTCTCCTTCTGCCTCCCCATGCTTCTGGCGGTCAGCACCACCTTCATGCCACCTCCGGGACTGCTCACATTTCTCTGCCTGACTGGATGCCATTCTCCCACCACTCTGCCTCTCAAATTGCCCTGCCTCCTCCAAACCCAGATCAAGTGTCACCTCTGCTGAGAAGCTTTTTCCCAAACCCTGAGTCAGGATTAAGGGCGCCCTCCTCTGCGGTCAGATAGCATCTTGATTATCCCTCCATGAGAGCACAGCTCAAGGTTGTCAGCTGCAAGTGGCCAGACAGGGGGAGACAGTGAGGTGCCCTCCAGAACCTGAGCGCAGAGATGGGGGGCTGCCCTCCCCCAGTGAGCCCGTAATGACAATACAGAATGGAAAAGGACAAAAGAGACTGCTAGGCTTACAGGAGCCACTCTTTCACTAGCAACAACTGTAGCTTTTAGCTGGTGATGTTAATGTAGCTGTAGAAAGGCTATGTTAACAGAAACGGGCTGTCAGAGTAGGGTGGGCACCAAAGCAGCATATTCTGGCATTTTCCCAACCTTCTCCAGGAAGGATGATGCTAATGGGTGGGAGGTAGGGGGAGGGGCAGTAGATTCCAGACACTGGAATGATGTTGTCGGGCCAGAGACAGGGCTGGTTTCTTCTTCTGGTGTCACCTTGACCCCCAGCTGTCCTGAGGGGGGAATTTCTGCAATCTAGTCATGCTCATTAGGAAAGCTCAAGAAAACCAGCCACACTTGGGTAAGTGCCACAGTATGCAGAAATGGCGGCCCCCTAGAAGCCAGTCCACTCCCTGAAAGGACTGTCCCTCACAGTATGCTTGTTTTTAGCCTGTCTGTCGGTCTTTGCTTTCGGTGCCTGTTGGCCCACCATGAACTCTGTTGTCATGACCAGGTAAACTGACAAAGTCCAGTTTCTGGACCTGCAAGGCTGAGGGCAGGTCCACCAATTGTGGCAAAGCCCTTGAGCAGCAGCCAGCCAACCAGCCATCTCTACCCCTCACCACCACTGTCACCCACAGCCAAGAATTAGAGTTAACTGGGCATGGCTGTATCTCTCCCACAAGAACAGGGGTTGATGAACTTTTTCTGTAGAGTTAGAGGCTCCTACAGTTAATATTTTAGACTATGTGGACCATAAGTCCTCTGTGGCAACTACTCAACTTTGCTGTTAGAGTGGGTGCTAAGACAGACGTAAAAAATATATAAGCAAATGCGTGTGTTTGATTCCAATTAAACATTATTTATAAAAATAGCCACTAAACCAGATTCAACCCATGGGCCATAGTTTGCCAAGCCCTGCTGCAGACTGTCAGGTGTTTTTTGGTTTGTTTTTAAAGATTTTATTTATTTATTGGAGAGAGAGTGTGGGGGGGGGGAGGGTTGAAGGGCAGAGGGATAGAGAGAAGCAGACTCCCCACTGAGCAGGGAGCCCGATGTGGGGCTCAATCCCAGGGCCCTGGGATCATGACCTGAGCCAAAGGCAGACGCTTAACTGACTGAGCCACCCAGGTGCCCCTGTGAGGTTTTCTTTTCTTTTTTTTAAATTGAGATGTAACTCACATGACGTTTATATTAGGTTCAGATGTACAACATAATGATCGGATATTTGTATATACTGTGAATTGATCACCACAGCTAGTCTAGTTAACATCCATCACCACACAGTTGCAAACCTCTTATCTTGTGATGAGAGCTCTTAAGATCTCTTCTCTCAGCAACTTTCAAATACACGATGCAGGATTATTAACTACAGTCACCATGCCGTACATTACATCCCCATGACTTATTTATTTTATGACTGGAAGTTTGTACCTCTTGACCCCCTTCATCCATGTCGCCCACCCAGACTGTGAGTTCTCGATGGCAGCAACTGTGTGGTTCCCCTGGGGGGCCGCCCGGGCGTACATATATAGGACATGCTCACTGGGTCTGTGGAGTGGGGCTGAATGCCTTCCTCTTAGATCTCCCCCAGGCCTTTGTGTAGTGGTGAGTGCGGTGAACACAGAACCATGCTGTCTGAAGGAATCCTAGAGGGGCCTCCTCATCAGTGAAGAACTCCTTGGATAGTTTCCCTGACTCATGACACCTACTCACTTACACTCCTGGGGTGCCTCTGTTTTAGTACAATCACCTGTTTACCCACCTGATCGCTGCTGGGGCCTTCACTCTTGTGGTTGCTTCCAAGAGCTAATCAGTCAATGGTTGCCGTATAATTGATACTCTGGAGACAGAAGAGACAAACTGTTTACTGAAAGCACATGGTCGTCTTCTTGGCTGTAAACTCAGCTGTGAGGTCACCTGCCTTCTGCTGATCGAGATGGAGGCTACAGCCGGCACCTGAAGTGGGCAAACACACTCCTCTCACCTTGGGCACTCAGATCTGGGGGATCTCACTGCAGCCTGGACCCTGACAAAGATGGAGGCTCAAAGGAGGCTGGGTGAGTTCTTTTAGGTACTCTGGAGCAGGCCTTAGGATGTAGAGCCTGGAAAGAGAGAACCTGTTTGGATTGTGAGCTCCTGAAGAACATCATCTTTTTTTTTTTTAAAGATTTTATTTATTTATTTGACAGAGAGAGGGACAGCCAATGAGAGAGGGAACACAAGCAGGGGGAGTGGGAGAGGAAGAAGCAGGCTCCCAGAAGAGCATGGAGCCCGATGTGGGGCTCGATCCCAGAACCCTGGGATCACACCCTGAGCCAAAGGCAGATGCTTAACGACGGAGCCACCCAGGCGCCCCCATCATCTTTGAATCCTAAGCAGATTAAACAATACTTGGGACATGGCAGGTGCTCAATTAAACCCCATGGGTTGCCTCAGGAGGCATTTCTGTATCCTGGTTACCTGCAACTGTATCTGACCTACCTCTGACCTTGGCAGAGCCTTCAGTGATATCCTAACAGGAGGCGCACCAGATTCCAGAAAGTCTTGTCCGTAACACCAATTCTACAGCACTTCAAAATCTGCAAAGTGCTTTCATATGGCCTTTTTCTCTTTTCATCAAAACTGAAACCCTATAAGGTACAGGTACCTCAAATGTCCCCAGGCCTCACCAACTTGTGAGGTCCCCTTAAAGTGAACGCTCCATCAGTAGGACTCTAAGCCCTCAAGGGCTACCTGACTGCCCCAGCTAATGTCTTCATTATCTACAACCTACCCCAGCAGCTTCTGGGTGTCCTCGAAGATATCACAGATTAGCTCATGAATAAGTGTGCAACACCCTTCTGCTCGTCCTTCCTCATGGTCACATGCCCACCGCCCACAAGCCACTTGAGAGCTGCACTTGGATGCTGATGTCTGCCCTGAGCCTTGGGCTGCCACACATTCTGGGTGGGATGGGGATGGTCATTTCTGCTCCACCTTCAGGTGAGGCTTTGTCATCTGGGCCCAAGACTCTGCTCCACTCCAAATCCCATGCACTAGGCTGGGGGTAGGGGTCAGAAACAAGGAAACTTATACCCCAGAGGGGGATGAGGGCAAGGGACACAGATCCCATATTGACCTTCTATGGTCCTCCTGTTTCCTTGGCCTCCCACATTCAAGGACACCCAGAAACCACTCTGGCCTCTCTGGCCAAAAAGCAGAAAATCCTCATATATCTTGTCACATTCTTGCAAATGGCTCCCGGAAAGAGTCACTTGCACTTACATGTCACTTCTGCTAAGCCTCAGCCAGCCTTACTGTCTGGGTGTTGTCTTCCCCCTTGATGGTCAATATAATTAAGGTTTACATCTCATTTCAATAAGTGAATAGGAGAAATGGGGCTTAAACCCACCTGTTTGACTTTGAACCATTCCTCCTTTCACTTTTGGCAACTGAACAATTATCGCTCTATCTCATCTGCTCATTGAATAAGTTCGGGTCCATTGTCTACCCTTAGAAATGTCAGTGTTAAAGTCTAGCCCATTCCTGATTCCTCCTTCTTCTCCCCACGTGTGGTTATTTCGCAGCACCAAGAGGAGGGAGGGAGGGAGGGTCCTTGGCTCCAAGATAAAGTCACTGCCATAGGCAGCTAAAGCCACACAAGATTTTCTTTATAATTTTGGCAGAACCTTGTTGTTTTCTGCAGACATTTTAAGCAACGAGAATAAGGATCATGATTGCACTGCATTTCCAAACAAGTGAAAGCTGCCTCTGTTTAGCTGATGCTTAGCCCTAGTCTCTAGGAAGTGGAAAATTTACAATAAAAGTAACTTGCCTCATCTTTCCATCCTCCTCACAATGCAGCCTCTGAACTTTGGAGCCACCACCAAGAGCCAGAGTGTAGAGAATTAAATAGAAAAAAGAAATGTAAACCACAGGAAATAAAGAGTTCATCACACAAAGTGTTACATTCAAGCCATTCTCTCAAATGTTTTGGATACTCTCAGTTTAGGGAAGCAAATCTGAAACAGAACAATTACATCACAAATGGAACATTTATATAGTTACTGGGATAGAAAAATGTTCAGCAAAGAGAAAGGCTGCACGGTTTCAATGAGATCCAGGTGGAGTGGCCCTTTCAGCAAACGTCTACACACCAGCCCATAAAAATGATGGAAAAGGCATAAGAATAAAAGCAACCAAGTGCCAGGTGCTCATCCTGACTAAACCCACATCCTCTCCGAGCGCGTCCTTTCCAGCTGCTTCTATGGCCCACTCTCCCTCTCTCCCAAGGGCTTGAATCTCTCTTGCACCTTCTGGGGGTCCTCCTTCCTTCCCCAACCCACCAGACAACCAGAGTCTCTCCTGGCCGAGGGCTGGAGAGGGCAGCAGGGAGAACAAAATGATCAATATGAATAGTAACAACAACTTCTGGAGCCCTTGTTAAGCACCAAGCACTGCCTTGCATGTCTTGCACGGATGGTCTCACGTCATCACAACAGCCCTAGATGGTGAGGTTTTTTTTATTTTATTTTTGTATTATGTTCAGTTAGCCACTGTATAGTACATCACTAGTCTTTGATGTAGTGTTCAATGATTCATTACTTGCATATAACACCCAGTGCTCATCACAACTCGTGCCCTCCTTAATACCCATCATCCAGCTACCCCATGCCCCACCCCTCTCCCCTCTGAAACCCTCAGATTGTTTCCCTGAGTTCTAGAATTGTTCCCATTTTATAGCTGAGGAAAACCAGCCTTAGAAAGGTTCAATATCTTGCCCAGCATCTCACAGCTAGTTAGTGGCAGAAGCAACCCTCAAACTCAATCTGACTCCAAAGTTAATCACCCTAACCAGTAGCCTACACATCTCCCCACAAGAGCTATTAATTAGAGGTACTATTTAATGTACTTATTTACCTTCCCCCAAAATAAATGCAAAAATTTGATGTTATTTTATCCATTTTATAGAAGGAAACATTGACACATGCGGTGAGCACATACTCTATGTGTGTGTAAACAGGTGTGTGCTTCATAGGATTCTTACCCATTTCTTACACATAGGGACTCTGAGATTCAGAATGATCTCCTAGTTGGAAAGTGGCAAAATTTGCATTTAGAACCCAAGTCTGGGGGCTTCTGGGTGGCTCAGTTGGTTAAGCGTCTGCCTTTGGCTCGGGTCATGATGCCAGGGTCCTGGGATGGAGCCCCACATCATCGGGCTCCATGTTCAGTGGGGAGTCTGCTTCTCCCTCTCCCTCTGCCCCCCTTCATTCTCTTGCTTGCTCTCTCTCTCTCCCTCCCTCTCTCAAATGAATAAGAAAAACAATTAAAAAAAAAAAGAACCCAAGTCTGTGTCAACTGCACACCCCCCACAGCCTACAAATGGGCCGTTTCACAAGCCTCCACATGCGGTCCGTAAGTCTATGCCATGTGCCAGGTGTCCGGCATCAGGTACTGTGCAGGAGGCCAGGTGGGAAAAGCATGGATGCAGAGACAGCAGCCTGGGGGGGGGGGTGATGGACATGTGGGTGGAGGCAGTGGGGGTACAGGCCACAGGCCTGGCAACTTGGAGACTAAGCAGCTCGCTTCCATGCATTCCTGGGGGGAAGGCATCAGGGCAGGCAGGGCAGGAAGTGGTATGTGTATAGGTGGGACACAATCCTAGCAGGAAGAGGGGAGGCCATGTTAGAGTAGGATGGAGAAGGACTTTCCTCCCAGCCCCAGGGAGCCAGAAGCACAGTTTGCTTTATGCGCTGGAAAGGAGGGCAGAGGAGGCCAAACCGTGCAGGTCACTCCCCTGCCAAAACCAGCTATCCTCCTCCAGTCCCACCTCCTTCCTCGAATCTCCCCTTCACCCAAGCACAGCCCCTTCCCCTACTCCAGGAACAAAGGGAAAGCTGCTTTTTGGGCCACCAAGAGCTGCACGGCGATCTGCGTGGGGCCACCTGTCCAAACTGTGCTCCCTGTCTATACTTCTAGTATGGTTCTTGGTCATAATCACAACGTCTGATGAAGACCTTACATCTTCTTCTCCCTGCCCATTTGCACAGGCTGTGTTCTGTTTTTGTTCCTGGGGTGAGGGGGGTCCCCAGCAACTTTGGCTGCCATCAGAGGAACAGGCAAAATCCCAGAGGAACTTCCCATACACAAGATTCTTAGCAAAAACGGATGAAGAAGAATGGAATACGAAGAACTCAGAGGGAAAGTCTCATCAAGGAGATGGGATCAAGGGTGAGAAGAACAGGGCGACTGGGAGAAATCACTGGACCAGGTCAATCGGTACCTTATCCCCAATTCCTAGCTAAAGATAGAAACTCCTCAGGAAAAGCCCTTGCGTGCTAAAATACCTCTGACTTTGATTCACAACGGATGAAATGCAAAGAAAGAGAACTTGGAATGTTCCCATAAGCATGGCCATCCTCACAGAGGTGAGCTGCGACACCTGCCCAAAATGTAGCAGAGGCAGGAAGTAGACCGTGCAAGAGAAACAGGGAGAAGCAACCATATATAGGAACAAGGGATGAAAAAAGACGGCCTGATCCTGTACAGAAAAGCACTGGATAAGAGGAGAAGCAGGGGGGCGCCTGGGTGGCACAGTGGTTAAGCGTCTGCCTTTGGCTCAGGGCGTGATCCCAGTGTTGTGGGATCGAGCCCCACATCAGGCTCCTCCGCTATGAGCCTGCTTCTTCCTCTCCCACTCCCCCTGCTTGTGTTCCCCCTCTCACTGGCTGTCTCTTCTCTGTCGAATAAACAAATAAAATCTTAAAAAAAAAAAAAAAAAAAGAGGAGAAGCAGGGCAGAATTACAGCCAAAATATAAACAAGAGTCCTTCTAGGGTGTTTACAGAGGATGGCCCAGGCAAGGATGAGGCTTTCTGAAAGCCAGCTATACAACTGCAAGCCAGCAATCATGCCAACAGGGACTTGAGCTATCTTTATGTCCGTTGGAAGTCACATTTTGCCAAAATAGGGTTGCTTATAAAATTTTTTACATTCCTCACTAACAATTCCAGCTCTCAGATTGAAGGAGAAACTGCCATTCTGGATATGATTTTAACCAATGAGAACAACCTGTTTTCTGTACAGAAATTATAGGGACCCTGGGAGAACATGACCATGTCCCATTTGGGAGTCCATAATAGCAAGGAAGGGGAACATTACATAAATTCTAAGGCGATGTAATAATGAACAATTCCAGGGAAAAGGAAAAGGATAAGTAAATTCCTGAGCCAGCGTGGTCCCGCAGAAAGTTTCTCATGAACTCATGCTTTTTAAAGGATATGTTCACAGAAGAAAATAAAGACACATACCCAAGAACAACATAAAAAATGAAGGTTTTTCAGGAAGGCTAAATCCTCAGCTAAGGGGAAATGCAAGAAACAGGAGAGATTTCACCAGAGAAACATGAGAAAAGGTGTTTGTTCCATGAAAAGCTCAGTTCAGAGAGAGAGAGAATGGGGTGAGAGAAGAAGAAGTAAGGAGGGCAGGAAGGAGGAAAGGAAAGAGAAAGAGGAGGAGGTGAGAACAAAAGGAGAAGATAAAAGAAGGAAATGAGAAAAACAAGGAAGTGACACGTTCAAGGTGATGAGGTAATGTTAACAGGTGACCAAAAATCCAAATCACCAAATACTCAGCACAACGAGAACAGACTCCGAACTCTCAATGTGGGGCAAAGGAGACCGTGCGGTCTCCCGCACAAAGTAAAGTAGGGAAAAAGAAAAATCTAATAAGCAATTTCAAGTCTCGAAGTCCAGACAAATTCTATTCCAGAGTGTAAAAAGAATTAGAAAATAAAACCTCAGAGCCACTGAAGGTAAGTTTGAGAAATCATGGAGAATGGGAAAGATGCCAGAAATCTTGGGAAATGTTCTATTTCGTAATATGTTGGGGGGTAAAAAACAGACCCTGAAAATGAAAGATCCATAAGCTGGATGTGCTTCCATCCAAGGAAGGTGAGCCCAAAAGGACTCTGTGGGTCAGAACATAACTTTTTTTTTTTTTTTTTTTTTTTTTTTTTTTTGAGGGCTGTTGTCAAACTAGGGTCTTCCGAAAGAGTGATCATCGTGATGAGAAGTGGCAGCCGCACCATACGAGGGAGGTTGAGAGGGGTATGCAGCACAGAAATCAGAGAAGACTAAGAAAGGTAGCAAAGATTTGAAATGTGATCCTGTCCAAGGATCTGTAGATTCATTTTGCGCTGCCTTAGAAAACAGAACTAGAACCAACAGTAAAAATTTTAAATACGTGGATTTTTCCTTAACTTTCAAAAATATTTCTGTTCATTCATTCATTCCACAAGTGTTTACTGAGCACCAACTTTGTGCCAGTGCTAAGCACTGAGGATATGTGAAAAATGGAAACTATTAAAGTATTTTCAAAACACTGTATCATCCGGCTCAAGAAAAATTATATAGTTCCTACCCTCCTTGGACTTAGGGTCTTTTGGAGGAAAACCAATGATAGGCAAAACAAGGAACATAATTATAGGTCATAACAAAAGCCAAGAAGGAAAGAATAGGGGATGGACAGAGAGTAACAGTGAGTCCCTACTTGCAAGATGGTGTTAGGGAAAAAAACTTCTCTGAAGAGGTAACATCTGTGCTGACATCCATATGACAAGGGTGGGGTCCTGTGAAAACTTTGGGGCAGAGAGAACAGTGGGTTCCTGAGACTAGAAAAAGCTTGACTCCTTCCCAGAACTGAAGGGAGCCTGGCTGGGAAACGTGGTGCTCAGGAGAGAGGAAAAGCTGAGATTGTGAGGTAAGGCTGGAGACCGCGGCAACACTCAGGGAACAAGATGCTGCCATCGTAAGGAACTGAAGATGCATTCTGAGAGATAAGGACAGCCACTGAAAGTTTCAAATAGGGAAAGTCACAAGATCTGCCCGGTGTTGATGTTTTGGTCATAATTCCAGTAGTGCTGTGGTGAGGGGGTCAACCTAGACCGGGGGCGGGGGGGAGCACAGGGAGCCTCGAAGAGTGGCTACAGCATTTAGATGAGGCACGAGTATGAACTGAGGGTGCGGCATCGAGCTGGAAAGAAGTCCATTCAAAAATGTTCTGAGGTAAAGGAGACAGAATTTACTGATGAATCCAAAATGGAGTTTGAAGACCAATGGCTAGAATGATCTAAGAACAGACTCGAATGGCAGGTATTGAATGGCCACAGGAGAGGATGGCGCAGAGTGGGGACCTGGAAGTGGGCTGACAGGAAGGACTAGAAAGACTACAGCTGTATTTGATTCAATGATGACAACAGAACAGAACTCCTATGAAGGTACCTGCTTCCTGCTGCAAGTCTATCAAAGCTCCAGAAAACAGGCTTCAGTGTGCCACCAGTTAGAATCTCCCATCACAAGCAGCAATAAATCATTTCCATGGGAACAGACAGTGCTCCCAGGAAAAACACCACCAATACCAACGAAACTGAATGCAAACTTTGCCGTACGTATATGTATATCTAGGTATAATATATGCTTCTAGCTTATAAAATTAAAGACTTCTGCTCACAAATTAAAATATAAAAGGCGCCTATGCTTTCAAAGCACATAATATACATTGATACCCACCCGACGCAAATACCATAAATGTTACTAAAGGCAGCACAAACATCCTCGTTACAGCATCAGGAGAAACTCTCTCTTGAAAAGAGAGGTTTTTGACATTTAATAACCTGAAGAGTTTTTCATGTCAGAATGGATCTCCAAAAATGAATCCTCTCATCCCTCTCTTACTCCACATAATCCCACCTTCCACCCACGGAAACATCTCTGACTTCAAGTGTCATAAATATTGGAGACGAACAGCAGTGTCCATGAGAATTCGATTGCGGCAAAGATGCTTTTCTAGAATATATCAATCTTTAAACGATAACCAGGACCAAACCACAGATAATTGTTGAGACGAGATCCACTGTGTGGTCAGCCATTTACGCTGCATCCAATGCCCGGCAACAGCGACAGCATCAGTGTTTCAACTCCAAATCACAAACAGCTTGGCCTCAGCCACGCCACTCAAGCTATCTATAGTTAGGCCACCTAACAAATCACTAACTGAATTAAGTCCCTGTGGGAACCTCACCCTGCATGCTTTCCTCAACATTAAATTCATTTGACATTTAATTTTCTTTGTTGGAAAGGAAAAAAAAAGGAGGAAAGCAAGCTGCAATGTGGGCCAGCAGGTGTGAGTTTGCATGTTTCTGGTTCAGGGGCCCAGACTGCGGTTTCAGCTCCAATGGGGTGTTTTGTCTAGCTGTCTGAGCTGTAACGTGTATTGTCCTACAAACAATTTGTCACACCACAAGAGCTGCATATTTGGGGACAGAGATAGCTGATACCATATGGCAAAATGAGCTGCCCTTGTCAATTATTATCCGTGGTGGCAGGTAATTTCTTAGACGAGACGTCATGAACTCATCAGAACTGCGTGTCTATTGAGTGCTGGGTGATAACCTCTACCAGGCACAAAGACATGCCTGTTAAAAACCACAAAGTAGAAATGGTTAGAGAGCTTTCATGCAGTAGCAACTTCTGGATGGTTCTTGGGAGAAAACAATGCTTGAAAAAGAAAGATTTTACTACCAGATGCAGGTTTTGGCATAGATCTCCTTAATGATATTAGGATAGGTCTTAAAAATATCTACTTCTGATTTTTTCCCCATTCCACATTGGCTTTATCCAGCTGTACTGGGGAACTATCTTCTTAGAAAAGTGCACAATGTAAAAGATAATGGAATCCACCCGTTGAACAAAATGGTGCAAAACAGCGCGGTGTCAGTTAAGCATGCTCTCCTAGGAAGGATTCAGTTCAATCTGAAGCAGGCAGGCCTGTGGAGAGCTTCTCTTTTTAAACATCATCCTATTGGCCTTCTGCTCATGAGCTCCTAAGTATATGTGAGCGAGAAGCCCAGGCAAAAATATGGGCCTACTGATGTGGAGAAGCAAGAGAAAGCAGAAAAATAACCGGGAGGAGATGGTGCTGGGACCAGAAAGAAAAGTCTAGAAATGTGGAGGGGCAAGTTGAGAAACGTTTTTTTAAATAATCAAGAAGAGATTCAGAGAATGTAAAAGGGAAAGATGGAAGAAAAACAGCCCGGGCCCCTCTGGGAGCTCTCTTTTCCTGAGTCATAAAACCCTTCTGGTTTCCCTTGTCTGGAATCACTGTCCACAGTGCTAGAAACAATGTGTTCTTCTTTTCAGTTTCGAGAAGACAACCACAAAAACAACTTTAGGGTAGTTTTCGCCCAGAGAAAAGAACATTTTCCTTACACCAGATTAATTAGGATATCAGGGAAACGGCTGTCCACAAGGGGAGGAAAGCAGCGGTAACAATTGTTCCCGAGACTTTCAGTCCTGGATGCCTGCATGGCAGCTTTCCATAGCAATGGTTAAAAATGTGTCCGCTTTTGTTGATAATATTGTAATACACGTACCATGGTGAGCATTTTGTCATGTATCTAATTGTTGCCTCACTATGCTGTATGCCTGAAACTCATTTATTAGATGTCAACTATGCCTCAACTAAATTTCTAAAAATTAAAAAGAAATGTGAAGAAGATGTCTGCTTTAGAATTGATTTAATTGCACAAATCTGTATTGAATATTTATGACAGCCTTCCTGCACATTCACAGGACTACATGGCCTCGGCAGATTTTCTAAGGCAGCGCGGGCACTTTGATCTTCTGGGGGCTCTGACATCTGTTCTTGTCGTCTGCACATTCATATGCTCCTAGCAAGGCTCATAGCAAGACCACGGAGCAGCAATCTGAGGCCTCAAAACTTGTCCAAAGCGAACAGAGCTGAGATTTACACTTATGGAGACAACAGCATCTCACTAATGCAAGCCAAGAGGCGATCAGCCCATTTGAATTATAAACTATTGTATGTGCTGTAGAAGAGAGAATATTGTTTTAGAAATGAATCCTACATTTCTCAGACTCATTGGCCCTTGAGTTTTGTGTTATAGCCCAGGTTATGATGGCTCTTTGCCCCCACATGGGACTTTAGCTACCACTTCCTCGAAGCTTCTCCCCAGTTAGCAAAGGGGCGCTTCTTCTAAGAGTTTCACAGTTTCATCCCTTACATTGAGATCTTTTTTTTTTTTTTTAAAGATTTTATTTATTTATTTGACAGAGATAGAGACAGCCAGCGAGAGAGGGAACACAAGCAGGGGGAGTGGGAGAGGAAGAAGCAGGCTCATAGCGGAGGAGCCTGATGTGGGGCTCGATCCCATAACGCCGGGATCACGCCCTGAGCGGAAGGCAGACGCCCAACTGCTGTGCCACCCAGGCTCCCCTACATTGAGATCTTTGATCCACTTTGAATTTTCATGTATGGTGCGAATTAGGGTTCCAGGTTCTTTTGTTTGTGTGTAGAGAAGCAGTTGTCCCAGCCCCTTTTGTTGAGAAAACTATTCTTTCCCCATTGAATGATCTTGACACTCTCTTTGAAAATCAACTAGCCATAGATGGCTGAGTTTATTTCCGGAATCTCGGTTCTATTCCATCGGCCCATATGCCTACCCCATGCCAGTACTACACGAGCTTGCTTACCGTAGTTTTGTGGTAAATTTTGAAATCAGGGATTATGCGTCTCCAACTTTGTTCTTTTTCAAGACCATTTTGGCTATTCTGGGTTAAAAATTTTTGAATCTATCTTCCATCCACATTGTGAAACTGCACTCTGAGAGATGCCCCCTAAAGAGAAGCAAAGACAGAAAACAATAATGTTTTAAAACCTTTACCTTTATGCTCTCACTTCTCTGACTTAGCTATACTACTTGGTCTTAAAATACAAAAGGATCTTTCTCTTTCTCTTCATTTCACTTCAGTATCCCCATGGACTTGTACAATATTTCTCTATTTGTAAAACCCAGAATCCATGTCCATATAAACATGATAAAAGACACCTATAGTCCCTTTCTGCCAATGTCCTGCTTCCTGGGCAAATTCTGTGATGATTCCAAGGGATTCTAATACCTTAGAGTCTCATATTTTCTCATAAAGAACAAGTTTAGTCCTTTGGTCAATTATTTCCACTTGGGTTAATGTCTGTAAGAAGTTTAACTCCTTCTGGAGGACTAAAATGAATAGCAAACAACAGTTGCAAAGTGAAAGCAATAAGAAAATCAGGTGCTTTCTTTTTTAAGAGTCCGAGGCAATGTACGTTTCTGAAAATTAATTAGCTGGTTTTTATTTGAAGCCAATTAGAAATAAAGTTCACAAGCTAGCCTTCACAGGTAAAACGTGGTATGGCCACAGACCCTGGAAACAATGGGTGTGCTTGACTTCGGTGCTCTGTGGAACACGACAAAATAGAAACATGTGCTTTTCTCTATGAACTGATCCTGCAGTCAATACTCCTGCCCTTTTTGTTTCTAGTATAGTCATATACTTATAAATGTATAATATAACAAGGGTGTTCAAGAATGTCACAGAAGAGCAGTCGGCAGTACTTCTGATCTGCTATCACGGCACACGAAGCACTGGGTTGCTTTCTGAAAGTTAGAAGTTTAACAGCTATATTGGGGGCAGTAGAATCCCTTCTAAGGGCCTCTTCTGCTTTAATCGGCTTTCTCAGAACATGCCGGAAGACCCTCATAATAGCAGCCACACAGGAGTGACGTACAAGCCCAGGCAAACCTGCTGCTTCAACTCCTCCCTAAATCTTTCCATCCTTGAGTGCAGACCTTCTCCATTCAAGGAAGAAATCAAGTTCTGCACGCAAGGCCCGCATTTAAGGAGGCTCTGAATTTGGACTCCTTTATTCCTTGATCCTCCCCACCACAGAAACAGCTCTTGAGAAATTCTCAGAGATGGAAATAACATCAGCGGAGGAACGTCAGTTGGGAGAGACTGTTCAGTGTAAGACAGAAAACACTGAGAGACCACAAATCTATAAACCCATAGCCGCATGGGACAATTGCATGGGAGAAAATGTATCACGGCCTTAGTTTATAAATATATTCTTCAAATACCAAGCCAAGGGCAAATAGACTAGCATGTGCTGGGGGAATTTAATATTATTACCTAATCCGTGAGAGTAAAAAAATAGTCAACAGTGTTGTAGTTGCTACCCCAGTTGAAAGGTTAGGACAGATTTAGAGGGAAAAAAAAAGAGTATATTTTTAGATTCTGTTTCACAGGATATCCAATAATATGGCAAACTTTGGGATCAGATCTGATGACAATAATACTGGCCATGAGAAAGCAGCAGGTGGTGTGATGCTAAACATGTTTTGGGTGTGTCTAATTATTAAGATATTCTGGAATAGCAAGGAAAGGTCAATAGAGGTACTGACCACATACTGGCTCACGGTAACTGTGTAGACCTTGGTTTGCTGCTTTGTGGCCATTTCAACTTTTCTGCCTGAATTTTTTTTTTTAAAGATGCTCTTTCTTCCTCCCAGCTTTAACCACATCACAGTGCTTCCTTCCACTGTAGGGGTGGGGTTCTCAGAGAAGGGAGCTCCTCCAGCCTTCACCCTTATCCCCCATTGGCTTCAGCCTGACATTCCACCTGTGAAATTTTTCCTCAGGGGTTTGCCTTTCTGAATCCTTTTGAAAATCACCCTCCTTGTAACAAAGTCAAAGGAGACCAGCCAACCAGCCCGCTTGGGAACAACCTCCAACTGTGGATGGCAAGCAGGACGGGGCCCAAAATAGCAGACAATGCTTCATCTCCACAGAGGAACATCGGCCTGAAATGCCCATAACACCACAGGAAGTTTTTACGTGAAACATAAATCAAAAGCTTCCCAACCACCACCACGGATCTGCTCTGATGTCACACAGAGAAAGTTCTAGGACTTCTCTCCGAACCACTGACATATGATGATGGGGGGTTAAATGACAGGGAAGGTCTAGAGCTGTGCTGTCCAATGTAGTTGCCTTTCCACACGTGGCTGCTGAACCCTTGAGATGGGGCCAGTGTGACTGAAGCACTGAGTTTTACATTTTATATCATTTCAATTAACTTTAAATTTTAAATTTTAAAATGGAACTAGTGTAAAACATCTTTCTGCTAAACATAACTTAGTTGTTTCAGTAGGACTACACTCAACTGTTGTATCATGTCATAATATTACTGTTACGGTATACACGTCAGCATATATATTATTTCCAGTATGTATTAATAATTTTTAAAATATTGATTACATATTGAAATGATAATATTTTTGACATATTAAATAAAATCCACTATTAAAATTAATTTCACCTCTTTCTTCTTACTTTCTTAATGTGGCTGCTACAAAGTCTTACATTGCAGAAGTGGCTAGCGTTATATTTTTACTGGATGGTGCTCGTCTAGTAGACAAGTGAAGATCTTCAAATGCAGGACCAGCAAGACTGTGGTCCTTGCTGGAGAAGAAGAGTTTGGGACAGGGGTTATAGATCCCATTATTTCTTTGGTTCTTGTCCAAGGGTTTAATTTCTTTCCAACAACTGTGAAAACTGAAAATGCTTAACGTTTGAATTTTTTATTGTGCAACAATAATGTGTAAAATGTTCCTATTTTGCCAACTGGCCCTCTGCCCCTAAAATAAATTCTTCAACTAGGGAATAGAGTAACTTTTGTGCACCGAGGTCTCAGGCAGCATTGCTGGTCCCACAGCCCCAGAGTCTTGGGAGAACTTGGGAGTCACAACACAGTGCACAAAGCCATATGGGCCAGCGCTGTCTGCAGACTGAATAAGTCACCCCTGGCTGAGGCTGGCGCTACAATTTTTCAAACGTGTGGATGTCACCATGATTAATAAAATGTTAAGTTCATTTTAAGGTGTTACTGAGTTCAGAGTTGTTAAGGGGTCATTATCATGATATATTTTCTCAGTCGAAAGAATCTAAAAGTCAGCTGCTCACACCTGGGGCCTGTGGAGGGTTGAGTCTTTGCTAGCTTATCTGGTGCCCGTGTGTAAATTAGAGCCAGACATGCCACGGATTTCAGCCCTGACTCATCCCCAGGGTATGACCTGCAGAACGATATGCTGCAGCCCTGATATATTTTTATATTCAAAAAATTCTTTACATTTGAGAAGGCTTAACTGTATCCTGAAGAATACCCAACAACCAGCAAATAAGAAATGGATGCTCCATCTCCAAGGAGCCCTGCCCTTGCCCTTGTCCTGGGCCAGGGCTCATGCCTTCCCTCTGGAGACTGGTGAGGTAAGCTTCTGGACCTGGCCAGGTCTCAGGGCCAGGGTGGGCCCACAGTGGCACTATGGCATCCATCCCCATGGGGACCGTAGTTCCATGGACCAAAAGGTTCTGCAAGGAGCAAAGTTGGAAGGAAACTGGAATCAGGATCCTTTGACCTTGGAATTCATAGTGGAATAAAAAACATGCTATTTCTTCCAAATGCATTCGAATTTATTTAAATTTAGACCAGGGCTTCTTAACCTTGGCATTACTGACATTTTGGTAATTCTTAGTTGCATTATTGGATGTTGAGCAGAATCCCTGGCCTTGACCCATGAGATGCCAGTAGCACTCCCCTCTCAGCTGTGACCATCAAAAATGCTTCCAGTCATTACCACACGTCCCCTCGAGGGTAAACTTGCCCCCGTGAAAAACCACAGATTTAGAGTAGCAAAACACCATTTGTGACATCGGCTTCTTTTTATACTTTACATACTACCACTGCAAGCACGTGGACGTTGCAATCGGACATAACTGAATTCAAATTCTGACCCACATGTTACTAGCTGTGTGACCCAGAAGAAGTTGCTTAACATCTCTGTACCTCAATGTCCTCACCTGTAATGGGGCAGTAACTCTGCTGTCCTCACAGAGAGGTTGTAAGGATTAACAAAACAAAGCTCCTGGGGCGCCTGGGACGCTCAGTTGGTTAAGCGCCCCACACATGATTTCGGTTCAGGTCCTGAAAGCAGGGTGGTGAGATTGAGCCCCGCGTGGGGCTCTGTGCTCAGTGGGGAGTCTCCCTGCGATTCTCTCTCCCTCTGCCCTTCCCCCCCCACTCTCAAATAAATCTTGAAAAAAAGTAAGATAAAGCTCCTAACAGGTGGTCAATGAAGAGCAGCTAGAACACTTCGAAGCCCCCTTCGCACTGGTCGAATCCCAGATATCCATAGACTCACCCTAACATCGAGGCTGCTTCTGGTCTCGGCGTTCGTGAAGCAGCTAAGGACCCAGCCCCTAAAACCAGAGTACAGCGTTCACACTCCAGGCACGATCCGGAAGGGGAGGGGCTAAACCTCTGAAGCCACAGTTTTCTCCTCCGTTTAAAAAAGAGAGGGGGGTGGCGCCTGGGTGGCTGGGTCGGGTAAGCATCCCACTCTTGATGTCAGCTCAGGTCATGGTCTCAGCGTCGCGGGATGGCGCCCCGCGTCCAGCTCCGTGCTGGGCATGGAGCCCGCTGAGGATTCTCTCTCCCTCTGCCCCTCCCCCACCACCGCACATGCACGCGCTCTTTCTCTCTCTCTCTCAAAATAAAAAATAATAAAGAAAAAATAATTTTAAAAAAGTAGAGAGGAGAGAGAGAATGCCTCCCTCTCGGGGGCGTCAAGCGGTTGAAGTGACAGGTGCAGAGGCTGGGCTCATTAAGGATTATCAGGTGCTGCTAGCCTGCCGGTGAACCCAGGTAAAAGCAAAGGAAGATGTTTCAGAAAATGGCGACAAAACCGCAGTCTTTCTCACCCTCCCTACCCCGCCCCACCTCACCCCACCTTAAGGAAACTCTCTGGAACTCCGAAACCCTCACACCTCACACCTCATTTTGTGATCACCTCAGTTCCTCCTGGATACCTCTTGGAAATTATCTTCCTGTTTCTGGAAGTTCTCCTCAGTCTCCCCCCCGCTGAGCTGTTATCAGGTCCACCGTGATGACCCTGAGGCTCTCCCTGTGGTGGAGCCAGAGTCTCCTTCACGCGGCAGTCGGGCTGGAGCGCCTGCCCTCACCAACATGGCAGCCTGCGATTGCGCACCAGCGTCTCTGTGGGGCTTCAGGGTCCCCACCTGTGAAATGGGGCAGCCCGAGCATCCCTTTCTCCAGGTTTTTGAGTCACTAGGGACTGCAAGTGCTCCTCATTTGTACTGTTCTGGACATTTCTCTATCATTGTAATTCCACCTCACTTTAAAATAAACCTGCTTCTTTTTCTAAACCATAAACTCCCTTAGGTCAAGGACTCTATCCTATAGATATTTATATCCCACGTCATAGTCGCTGCCACCAAGCAAGTCCTCAGTAAACACGTGTTGAAGGATTGAGTGGGGGAGAGTGGGGTACGCGATCACTTTAAACATTCTGTGACAGGGTGGGATTTTCTTCCCTCCTCACCCTCCTCTTACCTCTACCCCCACTCCCATCCTCTGCTGGGAAAATATCCTCTGTAAGAAGAAGCAGAGATAGAAATTCTATTCATGTAATAACTCACGGAGCCTGTGCAGAAAAGAAGTTAATATTTGCAAGATAAACATGATTTGATCTGCGGGAATTTGGTTCCTTTGGGAAGAACCCAAAGTATCTGATGCTGTCCCTTCAGGCTGAATATATGTGGCTGAGGACAGAGAGCCCTGGGAAGGGTGGGTCCAAAGGCAGAGGGGACTGTGAGGGGATAGGGCCACAGAGAGAAGGGAAATCCAATTTAGCCTCCAGTGTGGACTCCAATAGGGGGTGGCAGCACCCTGATGGAAATGGAAACAAGTACCTGGCAGCATCCTCTGGCTCTGTGAGTCTTCATTCATAAGCACCTAAGAGTTTTCTTTCTGGAAATCACTATGCCTGGAGCCTCCCACCCTCACTCCCAACAAAATGACCTAAGTAAGAGATTGCAGTCAGAAAACAAAGTTGGTATTGTGGTTTAACTGCTGTAGTTCAGAACTACCAAGGTGTCCTTTTGGGTTATATATAGAATGATGGTTTTATTGAGACTTTCCAGTCTATGAGACCTCAGTTACAACCCTACTGGCACGATTTATAGCCAGGTCAAAACTCAGATGCCTAGGTTCCAGTCTCCTCCCCACTTGCAAAAATGAGAACGTTTATAATTTTACTGGAGGTCAACTAGATGAACCAAAGCTTCATGGTGTTGTGGCAAAGAGAGCAAAGAAACAGAACTTACCATGAACTCTGCCGATAATTTGCGGTGTGACCTTGGTAAAGTCCCAACACTTCCAGACTTCAATTTTCTAAACATGTTCAATGGAACTCTCATTACTCACAGGGATATTGTAGAGATAACATAAGATGTGATACTAAAAACATATCAAATTGGGTAGGTGCTATGCACATTTCGAGATACTTCTGCTACCAGTTGGCTAAATAACTCATGTGTGAAGGCTCCTATTCATTCAGTGTCTAACTGGCAGTTGTATTGGTGGAGAGCCAAGGGCAGGGGAGGAGGCATGGGAGTGGGCAAGAGGAGAAAATATGAAAATGAGAACAGTATGTTCTCTTGCCCCAAGGATCCCCTCTCCCGGGAGAGATACAAGCACATACTACACTAAGTTTCAGGCAGAAAGAGTTGAACACCAGAGTAAACAGACGAAGTGTTTCTGGAGGGCCGCTTGCTTCTCACCACGCCCATCACCGCCATTCACAACTGGCAAATACTGAACTCTTGGGAAGCCAGTGGAGGTACATGGATTTGAGGTAGTAAACTCTACTCACTAGTTTCTCTTTGGATGTAAGTCGAATCCAAAGTTAGACTAGTTAAGTGAGATGGTTTTGCAGCTATTTGGAGAACACTATGGTCAGTAGATCAAATTCAGAAAAAAACAAAAAACAAAACAAAAATACAGAAAACCCATTTGTCAAGCAGAGATGAAAGTGAGTGGCGGCAAGTCCATCAGGGATGAAGGAGGCACTCCCCAGTGGCTTTCAGCAACACTTTTGCAGGCTGGACTCGGACACGTACATGAATAGAAAAATACAGAATGTGTTCATGGGCTGGAGCCAAAGGGACCAAAAAAAGGCCATTTGGGAGAATGCCTGCAGCTTTTTCCAAAATAGTCTGAGCTCCCCTCTGAGGCTCAAAGAAGATCATGGAGAAAGTGAGTCTCATTTTCTCCACCTCAGCACTCCCTGAGCCTCAACAGCATCCACAGTCCTTGGGACTAACCCAAAGCTTCAATGGAGGGAGAGGTGAAAGACTTCCCCTTATCTGCCCACAAACACTTGTCACACCCCAGTCATCTCAGATCCACAGCTTCTCACTATCTCCCAGTGATCAGAAGATGACTCCAAGCTTGGACATTTTGGTTGGGAACATCTGTTCCCTAGCCTCCCTGAGTTTTCCTTTGCTCCGTTTCAACTTTTCATTTCCATCTGGTCTCCAATGCTTGCCCTAAAGCATGCTCCCTCTCGGGTGTGCTCAGGACCATTTATAGATGGAAGTCCTACGCGTCCCTTGATTGTCTGTCAGTCAAGCTATCAATGTCCACTGTGGGAATAAAGCTGAACACATATATAGTTCTTCTCAGCATTCCTTCAGTTATTTTAAGGAAACACCCTTTTGCTCTAAAGTAGTACATCAGCTGGGACCCAGCCTTCCACACTGCTTTGGAAGCATGCCCCATGGGTCTATGTCATTGTCTTCCTCCTTCTCATGTATATCGCTTATTCCATGGTACTTACCTCTAGAAGAACATCTAGAAAACTGGTAGTGGTTGCACATGCACACCCAAACCCCAGACTCTTAATTCAGAGAAGGATTCTCCCCTAGAACCACCCTGGCATTTTAGCAAACTAGGGTTCTAGGTTTGCAGGCACTGGGAGAAGAACCTGGAAGTGACCCATGAGTACTGACCACACTCCAGACTCACTCAGCCTCTGCAAGGCCAGTGAAGAGTACAAATGGCAGTTCACAAAGCCTGTGTCTAGAATGTTTAAAAATACAAATCAAGATAACACGATATTGAGTAAAATATGTTCTCTCCTCCTACCTTGACCAACAGACCTTCACAATGACATGAAAGCCCTATTTGAATTTAGAAAATGTGGATTCCCTATGTTTCGTCAGAGAACTCTGAGAGAGGGTGTAGAGAGCTATCCACAGCCCCTGACCCCTGGCTATTCCCTCCCTCCATCTCTTCCCACCTCCTTACCAGCATGTTCGAGAGCTCACATTCACATGTGGACACTCTGACCCATGCCTTCCTCAACTATAAAGAGCTGCCCCTTGGCGACCCTCAGGCCTAGGATTAGCTCAGCAACAGCACTACATGCCCTTGGATAGGCAGATGAGAGAAAGAGGACTGGGCAGGCACTGGAAGCTGGCTTGCCATCACTTGTGCAGGGAATTTGGGGTTCTAGATACCCAGATCATGAACGAGAAACTGTGCTTCTCTGGTGAAGAGCTACCTTTGGTTGTTTTTTAAAAATGTCCACTCTACTATGGACCAATACTTTTATAAAATACAACTAAAATGTTTGAGAAGTATCAGATTGCCATCGAAAGTATGGAACATTTACTCTTACTTTCTGTATTGCTCACCATGGACCAGTAGTAAACAGACCATGCTTTGTGTACCACCAACTAGAAGCTGAACACGGGTGAACCAGGGTTCTATGCTGTTATCTCAAATCACCATAAATGTAGTGGCTTACAACAACAGATATTTATTATTTGGTAGTTTCCAAGGGGCAAGAGTCTACGCATGGCTTAACTTAGTCTTCTGCTCAGGATCTCACCAGGCTGCAGTCAACTTGTCAATCAGGGTTGGGGTCTCATCTGAGGCTCAGGGTCCTCTTCCAAGCTCACTGGTTGTTGGCAGAATTCAGTTCCTTGGGGCTGTAGAACTTGTGGCAACTTGCTTATTCGAGGCCAGAAGGAAAATTTCTCTTTTTAGGAAGGGCTAGTCCCCTTTTTAAGGGATTTCACCTGATTAGGTCAGGCCCACCCAGGAAGTCTTTTGATTGACTTATAGTCAACTGATTAGAAGCTATAATTACATCTCCTAAATCCCTTCACTCTTGCCATATAATGTAGCCTAATCAAATAAAAAATAAAAAAAAATAATGTAGCCTAATCACATGAATGACATCTGTCATATTAATAGGTCTTGCTGCATTCAAGGAGAGAGGAAGATAGGGGATAGGAATTTGGGTACCATCTTAGATTTCCTTCTACCACAGTGAACTTAAGGTGGTACGTCCTTTTGTCTCTGGGACTCTTCCCCTTATGGAGACAGGAAGGCCCGAGTATGACCTTCAAAAGCTCAGGGCCAGGGCAGGGGCTCCCCATGACCCAGTTTCACCTTCCACAATAGTTTCAGATTAGAATTGTACCAACATCCCCTTCAAAAGCCCAGACAGCAATGCTGAAAGACACTCCTCCCAAGGACTATTTGGTTGCTTTCCTTTCAATATTTCTTGCTTCTCTATAATCACAGAAGTTGTCTATGAACACAACAGTATTTTCACAGCTGTATTAAATCCATATTTCATAATTCTGGAGTTGCCAACATTTGGTTGCTTGGAGATTAACATTATCAATAAGAATTGCAGAGCTCTAATTCCATCTCTATCAGAGGCTGAGAATTCATTTGAGCTCCTTGTTCACATCACTGTGTCTTCCTAGAGATTACTGCAGGATCAGCCTATGAGCATCATTCTGATTCAATACATGGTGATACGCTGTACATGGCATGAGAGTGTAATGCAAAATGACTGGTTTATTAAACAAGCTAACAGGAGGTTATACACTCAAGTGAATTTTGGCCTTCAGTGTAATACTTTTAGAAGACCATACCCTTACACTAATGAGGCTGCCATTGCACAAATATTTTTAGGAGTTCCTCTTTGGGAATAATCTTCAAAAGCCTGCGGCATACCCTATTTAATAATCCAGGGGTAATAAATCTTCATCCATTGATAGTGAATTTGATTTCAGGGAAGAACCAATGTCATTTAGATCCAAAGGTCATGATCAATTTGTTAGCGATCTGACTGGATTATAAAAACAACGTACATATAAAAGTGCTTTTTCCAAGTTGCTCAAACTATTTGCTAACGCACTTCCAAAGTATTACGTACGATGACCAAATTATTGTGAATATGACCACAGCCTACCAAAGTGATTTCTTTGAATAATTTAAGACTACTGCTTTACAAATTATAAAGGGGCTATCACATACATATCTACGAAATAGAGAGTGGAAATATTTTTTAAGTCTAATGGTCATTAAATTTAAAAAATCAGGGCTTACAGAACGCGTTTTCAAAGATCTCACAGTTGGTAAATGGCAGAAGCAAGATTCAAGTTCAGATCTTCAAACCCCAAATCCAGGGATCTTATCATTAAACCAGGAAGATAGATACAGATAAGTGTGTGAGTTCCCACTGTCCCCAATCATGCCCATGGCAGATCTTGATAGTAGATGAAAGCACCCTTTCCTACTGAGCTAGAGCCAGCTCTTCAGGGCACCAAACCAATGAAATGGTGTTGATACTCCACTTATTTGTCTTTTTGCATTATACCCTGTTGAAGAAGACAGCACTTATTTGAATGTACAGTTTCCTGTATGTTTCTTTAAAAATTAGCCACATAATATGTTCGTTAATGACTTTGGCATTGGCTCTTGGTGTTTGTTCCAGGCCTTGAAACCTTAGGATTGTTTGGGGCATAGTAAATCCAGGTGTTTTCATTTATATTCCTCTTTAGAGACCCTCGAGAGTTACAGCAGACCACCAACACAAGCAAACACATCCATGAAGATGTTCTTGCTTCCCCAAGTTGTCTAAATGCGTCTCCAGTTGGCTTACTGAGGAGCCACAGCCCAACGTGAAATGAATACCTTCTGAAATGGAGTAACTACCTGGCTTCTGGCAATTTTAGGCTGCTCTGATTCCACGTGTACCCATTTGTTTAAATTAGGTTATTTTGTTTTTAAATTTGGGTTGCGTAAAGCAATCTGATAGCTTTTTGATAGTCTTACTCAGATCTCAATCGAGGCTGATTTGCGTTTTCCAACTGCCAACCACTTATTTTGACTGCAGGCTTCTAACAAATTAGTGGTTTTCAAAGGGCGCCTGGGGACTCCTGATCCGAATCATTTGGAAAATTTTTTAGTACCCTAGATATTGTCTGGTGTCTGATGGCATTTCTTAAGAATATGAATTTTTCACAAGTTCCCTGGATGATTTAAGATTATTCAAGAACACTGCAGGTTCTACTTCCTACTAAAATGTAGACAATTATAAAAGACCGTTGCTTTTGCCAAAGGAAAATTTATATCTATATCTACACCTGTATCTGTGTCTTTAATTCTTTAAAGCTAGTGAACAGTGAAGAGCTGTGGACACAAAGAAGGGTAAATGAACTAACTTCCTGAGAATACTGGACACAGAAAAAAAAAGCATTGGAGAATGTGAAGACAAGTCACTATAAATGATCTAACGAGAAGTACAGAGAAATTAAAAAAATATAAAAGGGGTGCCTGAGGGGCGCCTGGGTGGCTCAGTCGTTAAGCATCTGCGTTGGCTCAGGGCGTGATCCCGGCAGTCTGGGATCGAGCCCCGCATCAGGCTCCTCCGCTGGGAGCCTGCTCCCTCCTCTCCCACTCCCCCTGCTTGTGTTCCCTCTCTCACTGGCTGTCTCTCTGTCAAATAAATAAATAAAATCTTAAAAAAAAAAAAGGGGGGGGCGCCTGGGGGGCTCAGTCGGTTAAGCCCCTGACTATTGATTTCGGCTCAGGTCATGATCTCAGAGTCGTGGGATCGAGCCCTGCACTGGGCCCTGTGCTTGGCACAGAGTCTAAAGTGCTGAACAATAAATAAATAAATAAATAAATAAATAAATAAATAACAAGTATCAGCCTAGAATTCTACATCCAGTGAAAATATACTTCAAAGTAGGGAAGAAATAAAGACATTTTCAAACAAGTAAAATCTGAGAAGATGTATTACCAACAGATCCACAGTATAATAAATGGTCCCTTGTGTTTACGTCACTAGTCTCCAGAGACTTTTGTGAATTAAAGGGAAGTTATGCCAGATGGAAGCTTGAATCTACAGGAAGGAATGAAAAGCACTGGAAAAAGTAAATATGTCAAATATGTCAGTAAATAGAAAAGACTATTTTTCACTTTTTCAATTTCTAAAAGATGTTTGAATGTTTAGATAAAAATAATCGCAAGTATTGTGGGGTTCATAACATATGTAGAAGTAAAACATGTACAAAACAGTGCTAAGGAATGAAGGGGTAAAATGGAATTAAAGTGTTTTAAGGTTATTACTTTGCCCATGAAGTGCTATAATTATTCAATGTAGACAATGATACAGTAAAGTTACATATTGAAGACACTAGAGCCACCATTTAAAAAAACAGAAGCAGAGTTAAGATCTAGTAGAGCAGATAAAAGGAATATAAAAATAATAATCAGGGGCACCTGGGTGGCTTAGCGGGTTAAGTGTTTGACTCTTGATCTCAGCTCGGGTCTTGATCTAAGGGTCATGAGTTTAAGCCCCGCATTGCGCTCCACGCTGGGTGTAAAGCCTACTTAAAATAATAATACTAATAATAAATCAGTCTAACAGAAGGTAGGAAAGAAGAAACAAAGAATATGTGAGACAAAAAAGCGTCTGACTCTTGGTTTTGGCTCAGGTCATGATCTCGCTGTCATCAGATTGAGCCCCACATCGGGCTCCGTGCTCAGCATGGAATCTGCTTCAGATTCTCTCTCCCTCTTCCTCTGCTTCTCCTCCATTCACATGCTCTCTCTCTCTCTCAAATAAAGAAAGAAAATCTTGAAAAAAAAAACTTTATAAAATAAAAGGCACGGAGAATAGATATAGAATTATAGTGACTTTGGCCAAGCTCCTAACACCATATCTGACACCATGAGGAAGGAACAGACACTGTCTTATTTAATCCTCAAAATGGGATACCTTTTTATTATCTCCATTTTACTAATAAGGAAACGGAAAAATTCAGAACTTCGTAGTAGTAGCGAGGACAATAAATAGCACTTTCTGAGAACTACAGTTCCACGTATTTGAGATGTATTAGCTCATTATATCTTCGTTGCAACCTGACAAAGCAATTTTCTATTTGCTCCATTTTACAGAAAAAGAAACTGAAAAACAGAAAGGATTCCACAGGGTTGGCATTCAAACCCAGGTCTTTGTCTCCCTCCCACTTTTTCTCCAGTTGCCTCTTAACTAGCAAATTAAAAACCACTACATTACTCATTCTTTTGGCAAATATTTGAGAACCTACTATATGCTGTTTATTGGTTTAGGCACTGCTGGTCCAGTAGTAGATAACACAAAATCCAGGCCCTCAAGGTGCTTAGAGCACATAAATATAAGTCAACGTTATTGTGTTAACATGGAAAGTGTACATCTCTACCTAGAGTAGCCTCTTTCATTTACAACCACTTTTGAGAAGACGTTTTGTCCGCAAGGCAATATGCCAATAGTAATCTATGGAGGACAGTATTATCTTCCCTCGATTTGCTGGCTGTCTTGTCCCAGAAGTCAGGAAATAGCGACTGCAGGTAGATGTGTCCTCCTAAGAACTGGAGTTGTCCTTTCCACAGTGACACATCTCTTTCTTACTTTTATCGCACCTCTCAGCCTGTTCAGCCTCAACTGTCCTCAGTGGCACTGCTTTCAACACCTCCTGACTGAGAAGAGTCAGTTTCTGGGATGCTCTGATCAAGGCCCCAAAGCTGGGGTGAAACACAGCACGAGATACGGTTGTGAATGGACGTGAGGCTCAGGACTGCTGCTGGATGAAGCCAACACAGAGAAGAGGAGAAATCCAGAAAGCCTCAGAGAGTGGAGCCGGCGGTCCGTGTGTGTCGGGTGGAGCATGCCTACTTCAGGACTTGTTATGCAAGGGCATGAATCCCCTCAGGGCTTCAGCTGTCCTCAGTGGGGTCTGTGGTTACTTGCAGCTAAAAGCATCCTCACAAGACAGCATCGCAAAGGCCTCTTTGTTATTAAGAACATGTATGCCTGGGAATCTTTGCTATAAACCACCCCATTTCCCAGAGGTACTAGCCAAGGAATTCTCCCACAAACCAATGAAATTCTCAGTCTTTGTGGTCAAATGCCCTCTGTCTGCCCTCTTCTTTCCTTAGCTTTATTCCCTTAGACAACTACTCAAAGACACTTGGTACATTGAAATCACTCTAGCATTACCAAAAGCTATGCGATGCTGATTGGAGACACTTGAAGAGAAATAAAGCTTTGAACTAAAGCATGTTTCCTAGTGTTATTGAACAACACAAAAATAGGACCTACTTAGCCATATACCCCCACTGTGTTATTCATCGTCTGGCTGCTTCGGTGAGTGCCAAAGTGCTTTTGGGGGCCTCCTGAGCACTTCTTTCCTTTCCACTCCTTTCCTTGATTGCATTCAAAAGAACTAAAAACAAACAAGGCATTTAATTACTAAGGGTTATTCATTATTTTGTTCAAAGCCTAAAAGCTCGAAAGAATCAGAACAATTTATTTTCTGAATTCACTCATCACAGTTTCCAAACCGGCCAACATGGGCCAATCTTTAGGACTTATTGAAAATGTTCTTTCACTGTAATGAAAGGGCTGTATTACCCCCGGACCAATGGCCTGAGATGAGCCTGTGGGCTGCATGCCACAATCAAATCTGTGTCAAAAGATGTACAGAGAAGACTGCTTGGGAGTTTGGGAGCAACTTTATTCTAGGAAGGCCAGTCAATTCCAAATTAACGTAATGTTGAAATAGCCTTTGCCTACAACAGAAAGATGATCTCTCCTGCTTTGTCAATTCCAGAAATTGCATTTATTCATTTTTGTCATAGTAGGCCCAGAAAAGTACAGAGAATAATAAAACCAACACTTACCTAGTAACCACAGTGATTTAACAGATGCGATATTTTGCCATATTTCTGTCACGTATAAACATCATGATGGGGATCTCTATTTGACCAATGGAATGAACTGTTAAGTTAAACCGATAGTCCCACTTCCATGTTTCTCTTTAAGGGACATTTACAATTAAAACCTTTCACTTCTGAGTCTTTTGCAACCACGATTTCCAAACAGAAGAGACAGGTTCCAGAAGAGACCATAAATATTTCAAATAGGACTTCAATAGAGCTTTGCTCCTGCCTGAAGGTGGGCTAGAGCTGGCAATGAGTCTGTGTGGACATGAATATGGGACATTTAGGAGAGATGAACATCCTGGAACCAGGAGAGTGGCTAGATCTGAAGATCGCCTTCGGGGAGACTGAAAGTCTCAAGTTACTTTTACTTTATTGATTTCCTTTAATGTAAACATATTCCGAGATTTCATTTTATATGCATCTCCATTTTAATAACATCCATACACAATTTGAACGGCAGAAGTTCAGTAACTTAACTCCTCTCAGTCCCCCTATGTCGCTGACATGCACTGTCACATCTAGCCGTTATGGGGCTTGAACGACTTTCCTTTCTTCCAAATAAGAACATAATAAAGTTCCCCTCAGCTCCCATGCCAGCCATATAGGCCTGGAATGTCTTTTTAGAGCACTGACAGATTTTTGTAGCTTTTCCCTAGTTTACAACCCTCCTAGAATAAAAGCAGAGTTCAAAACGGGGTTAAGCACAACATGTTAACAGATACAGACATACTTACCAAGAGCTGTCTCAGGAAGAATCTACATCCCCAGGCAGGAAGACAGCAGACGATTGCTTCTTCATCTCACTTTAAAGCAAAGTCATGTATTTTTCCCTCTTAATGCTTAAGCATCCTATCTGGGTAAAGCTGAAGAAATAAAAAATTAAAAAATTAGTTCTGGAAAGAGATTGTCAAGATGGTTACACAAAATTGTAAGTGAACTTAGTGCCACCGAATTGTACACCTGAGAATGATTAAAAGGGGCAGTGTTATGTTTCACTACAGTGACAATTTTTTTGAAATTAGAAATCACAAAATATTTAAAGAATAGCTGAATAACAGGTCAAATGAAATTGTAAAAAACTAACCTTTTATCCTGTCTTTTGGGCAAACAGAAAGACTTCCAAAGTTGACAAGATACAAGTCCAGGTAGAGTTTACAAGTATCAGGTGTAGTTCTATTTCTTAAACACCCTGTGGATTGAAGTCCACTCATGCTTTTTGCTTTCTAAACAAGGAAAAGAGCAGGATATCTTATGATTAAAACTATAAGCAATTCCAAATTTAAAATATGGTTTTACTCTGCTTCTGGATAGGACCCTCTCTGCTGTTTCTCCTCTCCAGACATCCTCAATATCAGTCATCTGGTCACCTAAGTTCATGTGGCATTATTTGACATTACAAAAATACAATTTGGCAGTGCCTGGGTGGCACAGTCAGTTAAGTGTCTGACTCTTGGTTTCGACTCAGGTCATGATCTCAGGGTCCTGAGGTCAAGCCCCTCCTCGGGCTCCACGCTCAGCACAGAGTCCACCTGGGATTCTCTCATCCCTCCCCACCGTGCACGCGCACTCTACCTCCCTCTCTAAAATAAATAAATAAATCTTTCAAAAAATACAATTTTAATCTGTGTTAGGTCATACTTGTTTACTTTGCTATGCTGTTTCTATGGGCACCTTGTAAAGATCAGGTTACTGTGGAAAAGCCCTAACAAATCTGTGCATGGATTTTGTTAAACATTTAGCATGTTTCCCAAAATCCACTAGTGAAGGACTCAAGAAAGGTAATAAGGTGATCCAGTTCATTTTATTATAATGACCTGTCGCCTGGGAAATGTGCACCTTGTATGCCCCAGAAATATCTGACTATAACCAAATAGAAAAACTAGCCTTTAGAATTTCTCCCTGACATGGCCTTAGTTTACAACCAGCCAGTATATGATGAAAGTTTATGCTCCTTTTCCACATAAGTTATTTTTCCAAATGAAAATTGTTCCCAGCTGCTCTGACCCAGATGTGTTGGCAGCCCATGCTGTGAGGGCCATTTTACAGGTGATGAAGCCCTCAGACAATAAAGTTTACACAACTTGTATATAGCTGGTCTCCAATGCAACATTGGACTTCTAACACCAGCCCCGCCCCCACTCCCCAAAAAAGGTAGTGATTTCCTGACACTTCACTTGTGGCACAGTTAAAAGTGGATTTCAGTGTTATAGACCCAACCAAATTTATGTAGGCCCCAGGCTTATGAAAGAAGAGTAAGATAAATTACCTAGCTTTCCCCTTCTTCTCAAGAATTCAGTCTGCTTTAGCTAAAAATAGCTCCGGACCAGTAAGAAAATGATCAGAAATTGTCTCTGGGATTTGGCTTCCAGGAGAGGTAAGTCATGATATCCAAATGGGCCCCCTGAGTTGCCATTCATCTTGTACCTTTACACTGTCCTGTTCTAGACTGTACCAACTTCACTCGCTCCTTCACACTAAAATGAAATGTCGTTTTTCTGATGTAGAAGTTGATAAAATTAGTGCAATATTATGTTTCATTGGGAAGTCATAGGACAACCAAAGCAGTTGACGGTGATCAGGGTGACTATATGTCCAGGCTTTTCTAGGACGGTGCCAGGAGGTTTAACATATATCAGATGCTTCATTTTATTTTTTTAATTTTTCTTTATTTTTTATTTTTTTAAAGATTTTATTTATTTATTTGACAGAGAGAGAGACAGCCAGCAAGAGAGGGAACACAAGCAGGGGGATGGGAGAGGAAGAAGCAGGCTCCCAGCAGAGGAGCCCGATGCGGGGCTCGATCCCAGGACCCTGGAATCACGCCCTGAGCCGAAGGCAGACGCTTAACGACTGAGCCACCCAGGTGCCCCCAGATGCTTCATTTTAAAAGACGTTATTAATAATACTGGAAGCAAACACACTGGGTGGACTTAGTCCGGCACTTGGCAGTCTCAGCCTCTACCAGTCTTGAACACTAGTGTTGAGACACAAGGGCAATAAACTGAGATCTCACTTTTTCTCCTGGTGAATTCGGAACGATGACCAGCTATACCTTTTCTCTTTCCCTAACCATTTCCTGGTAGGGGACAGCTAGCACTGCCTTTGGAGGACAGCTTGATGAAATGCAGTGGTCCAGCCACCAGTTCCTCGGGACTCAGTGGTGGTGAGCAATGCCCCTGCCTGCCACCCCTCACTCGTCCCTGCTGTGGGCTGGGGGGCGCACACACCAGCAGGGGCAGTGGGAAATGTGGGGAAGCCCGGGGTAGGTGTAAACGGGACACGGGCAGGAAATGCAAGCTGAGCAGCCGGGTCACAGAGCACAGACTGCTGGTGAATGCTCTCGCGTGCAGCGGTTTGTCACTCACCGTACGGTGCATTTACAGCAATTATTTATTCCACTGTTGGGTAACATCTTTTCCTTTTGCAATACACTCTTGGGGCAGCAATCAGCTTGGAAAGATCAAAGCACATGTTTGGGGAAAAATTAAAATATTAACATTGTAGATAAATGAATAACTTGCATAAAATACTGACCTCCTGATTCTGTGGGGATATCATCGTGAAAACCAGCAAACACAATTTTGCTGAAGAAACATCAGCTCTGACTTCCAAAGTGAGTGGCTATGGAGACGGTGCACAGAGATCACAATCTCACACCAGTGGCTGCACAGGTGTGTTTTCCGACATTCTGTGCCGCTGAGCTTTTATGTAGATGCGATGACCGTTCCTCTAAACTAACTTCCCTCCTTTTCAATCCCAGGGTTTCTTGTGCCTGACTGAACAATGACGTATTAGCTGCTAATGAGTCGCCATCAGCAGAAGTAGTGCTACGTAAACAGTGAAATGACTCAAGGTTTCTATCAGGGTCGTCAGATACTTCCAATGAGAAATTAATTCTATTAATGGTTCATTTTTTAAAAAAACCTAATTCAGGGAATAAAATTAAACCTTTGGAAAGTTCATTCTGTCAAAGGTGAAAAATCTGACATTATTCTTCTTGCTATTATAAATCCAGTTTAAAAGTTCATCACTGGGGGCGCCTGGGTGGCTCAGTTGGTTAAGTGTCTGCCTTCCGTTCAGGTCATGATCCCAGGGACCTGGGATCGAGCCCTGTGTTGGGCTCCCTGCTCAGTGGGGAGCCTGCTTCTCCCTCTTCCTCTGCCACGTCCCTGCCTGTGCTTTCTCTCTCTCAAATAAATAAATAAAATCTTAAAAAAAAAAGAAAAAGAAAAAGAAAAGTTCATCATTGAAGGGAAACTTCGTTTTTGAGGTAGTGTATTTTGATGGCCAGAGAATCCTGGTAGACACAGTATTCTTACTAACAGAAGAACCTGAGGAGCAGAAATGTACTTGGACTGGGTGCTGGAACATATACAATTAGTACTTCTGTCCAAACAAGCTGTGGTGTCTCCCAAGGGAAATGGAAGCTAAGTTGTCAAATGTTACACAGACGCAAAGTAACTGGATCACAAAATTCTCCTTCTTGCCTACCAAATGACTTAGAATTGAGTCTTTACGATAAATGATTTTCTTAAAATCACCCTAAGCGTCTTACAACGTTGGGTTGCACTTTCCTCAAAATCATCTGGAAGTCTTCAAAGTATTGAGTAAATGGAATTTCTTTCTTTCTTCTTCTTCTTTTTTTTTAATCCAGCTTTTGAGCTTGAAGTTTTTGGAAAATTGCAATTATTGAAAACCAAGACAAACCAGCAGGACCAGCTACATAATTTGCGGGGCCCAAGCGCAAAATGAAAATGCTTGTTAAAAAATTAAGAATTTTCGGATAGCAATAGCAGAGCAGTCAGCCAAGTGTGGAGGCCTTCTGAGCACTAGGTTCTGTGTGACTGCACAAGTCACAAGCCCACGAAGCCAGCTTTGCAAACAGGAAGACATTGAAACGTATCCCGCAGAAGTGGGGGGTAGGGCACAAGGAGTGCTCTAATGCAATATTTTGAAATTCTATAATTGTGCCCTAGATGATCTCAACCTGTGAGAAGAACATTTTGATGGAGCTCCTATTTTTATTTGGATAAATTTAAATTCTGTCCCAGAATAGAATGTAATTGAGAGGCCTACAATTTTGAATCATCTAAATTTGGTGAACCATTCAAAAGAATCATACATAGAGACAATTTCTTCAACAAGTTGTATTATAAAAATATTTGCCAAAAAAAAAAAAAAAAAAAAGGAACTCTGAATGAAGGCCAGAATTACCTGAGCAAATATTTGGACCAAATTATTTACACTTCTCAATATTTTAAAAAATTAGAATTGAGAATAGCCTTTGTTTAGCAGGATTGCTCTTGCCCCCGTAAAGAGAATATTTTCTCAGTTAATATATTATGAGCTAGACAGAAGTCAATGTTAAGTATCAGCAATTTCAAATTTCTTAAGCCCTAAATGCAGACAATTTTGTAGAAAAAGTTAAAAATAATGAAACTATTTAAAAATACATTCTACAGGGAGGCCTGGGTGGTTCAGTCCATTGTGCATCCGACTCTTTTGATTTTGGCTCAGGTCATGATCTCAGGGTCATGGGATCGAGCCCCACGTCGGGCTTGCGCTCAGTGCAGAATCTGTTTGAGATTCTCTCTCCCTCTCTCTCTGCCCCTCCCCACCACTCGAGGGAGCTCTGTAAATACATGCATACATACATCAAGGCTTTAAAAATATATTCTGCAAAAAAAAATACCATGACAGATAAGTTAAGAAATGGATTAAAGTACATAAATATGTATCAAGAAAAATTTTTCTGCTGAAAATTTTTTTAATGTTCAGATCAATATAGAGAAAATTTTCAAATTTGCTATAATGGACACAGATACATGTTCTTTCATTTCTTCAAGAGAATCTTGAGGAGTCCCTGAATACAACCATTCTACAGGTCCACCAATGTAAGAAACCAATCTGTTGGTAAGTAAACGCTTCAGAAAGTTACCATTCTAATTATTTTTATGCCCCCCTTTGCTGCCGAGGTATCTTGATCTGGTGACATATTACATCGTTCCCCTACTCGTGATGATCGTGGCCACCATGTGTTAAGCACTTGAGGTGAGCTGACACTTTGCAGGCATGAGCTCATCCAATCTATAAAACAAGCCTACAACAGGCCATGCGGGATCAACCACCGTAACTGCGGAGAAAACTGGGCCTTCAGGTGGTTTGGCCACTTCTCTAGGGTCATGGAGCTGGGAAAAGATCTGAGCCCCGGCCTCCTCTGACTCCCAGACTGTGCACATCCAGACATCCGTTAGACGAGTTCACCACAGACTCTGATTTAAGAGGACCTTTGCCCAGTAAGTTTCCAGGAAGGAACCCAGATCTCGGATGTAACTGTCCAAATGCGGGTGTCTCTAAAAAGGATGAATGTGGGGAGCTCATCAGCACTACTAGTTCCTATCTTCACTTTCTGGCCCCGCTAATAAGGAGTCAAACAAAAGGCCCTTCAGTCTCCAACACTTGGCAATCACTAACTGTATCTGTGCAAGCCCTGTGAGCCACCAAAGGGAAATCGGATCTGGCTCCCTGCCCCCTAGATCTTTCCCTTGAGCCAGGAAAGGGGTGACATTGGCCACGTGAGTCCCCTGGGGCACAGGCCTTCACATCGCCCAATCCTGTGGGGGCTCTCCTAAGCAGAGCTTCATTCTTGGGCCCTCCAGGCCACCGACCTGCCTTCCCCTCTTCTTCCTCCTCCATGCGGAGTAGGCCACAGCTGTCTGGAAGCCCCTGGTTTGGAAAGAGGCAGAGAGAGACAGAGACAGAGACAGAGACACAGAGAGAGCAAGAGAGAGTAGTGGAGGACAGTGACCCCAGGGTTGGGCTTAACCCTTCCCAGCTCTGCAGAGTGTGAGGACTTGGACTCTTGTCACAGATTGAAATTTTCTAGATCAGTCTCTACTGTGTGTTAGTGGAGACACTTCCCCCAAGATACCCAGCATGGATGTTAGAGAAAGACAAAAGGTATTTATCAAGTCTGGCAGAAAAATCCCCTTGATTGATGAAAATTCTTCATGATTTCATTTCACTATTACTGTGGGCAGTGAGCTGTGTCTTTATTTAAAACAAAGGCAAAAAGTTGCTTGGGTAACTGGCCAGAGAACTTTGCTCCAAAGAGACTTCACAAATTAGGAAAACTCATGAAAACTCATTTTAGTTTTTCACCCCAAAACTTACGGTGTTGCACCAAATAGATGTGCTTTACCTTAACATATGTGATCTATCCCTCACAAAAGGGGACACATATCATGACGTTTATAGCCCAGAGCACACTAATCAAGTTGAGATAAGAACCATCAGGATCTTAATCCACAACCACTGAGTATTCAGAACCATACTGTGCTACTTAGGTGGGTGCTTTCAAAATCCCATTATTTATTCTATCTGAGTGGCTGTGCAGAGAGAAAAGGCACAAAATGGAATCTTTCTAGCTGGAGACTCGGTCTCTCTTCTTTGGTCTCCACAGGCCTTTGCTCAGCCAGGCTTCCAGCTAGTACTACACAAACACAAGTACTTGTGATATCACGGATAGCAGCCTGTCCTCGGCAGGCTGAGAGGGATTTCTTGAAAAGGCATTAAAAGTCTGCCTCCAGGGGTGCCTGGGTGGCGCAGTCGTTAAGCATCTGCCTTCGGCTCAGGTCAGGGCGTGATCCCGGTGCTCTGGGATCGAGCCCCACATCAGGCTCCTATGCTGGGAGCCTGCTTCTTCCTCTCCCACTCCCCCTGCTTGTGTTCCCTCTCTCGCTGGCTGTATCTCTCTCTGTCAAATAAATAAATAAAATCTTAAAAAAAAAAAAAAGTCTGCCTCCAAAACTCACCTGAAACTAATCTTCACATAGGGTGGCAAGGTACAAGATGGGGTTCTTTTGTGGGGAAGGCAAAGAGAATTTTAAGAAACTCCCTGTAGCACCTATAAAGAAGATTAAGATCCATTGCTTTTCTCTCTCTTCCAAATGAGCTCTTCCTGAAAATGTAAAGAGATCCCCTTCAATGGCCTAAAGCAGAAAAAGAAACAGCTTTTTCTGGAGTTATCAAGACATTCACATATGCCTGGGTCTAATGAGGCTAAAGGGGGAGGTGGTGAAAAACCTATGACTGTCTCCCCTTCTGATGTCCCCTTCCTCAGAGCCATAATAATAGAGCAGGAGATGCTGTGAGTCACTGCCCAGATTCCCCAGCAGGGCCGAGGCTCACTGTTAGGTGACCGTTAGCTGCTGAAGGCTCACAGCTGGGCCTGTCCCCGGGCCTTGCCCTCGACCCCCAAGATTACCCCCTCCCTAAGAGCAGCCACCGACAGCGACTGGTCCGCGCAGGGGTGCACAGGCCTGGCCACCCCAGCTCTCTGCAGGATCATCTAGCACCTCGTGTCACCCTGCATGGTAGTTCAACTTCTCCCTCTGTCCCACCTTGTGTGTCCCAGCTAGCTTGTCAGTGTGACCCCTTGAGCATTCCCTGTAAACTTCCTGCCTGCAGACTTCCATCTCAGTCTTCCCGGGTCACCCGACCTGCGACACTGACCATGGACAGGGCACCTGTGACCAACACATCAGGCACTTCCTACACTTTGCGTCTAACCCATGCAGCACGTCTACCAAGTGGCTATTATTAGCTTCATTTTATAGATGATAAAACTCAGGCTCAGAGATATGGTGTGCCTTGCCTATAATCACACAGCGAGTGAGCCACAATTCAACATTTATAGGCAGGACTTCAACCTTACATTGCATACAATTCACTATGTGCATGACGCTATACCAGGGTCCCAGTGGTTCTGATCATATTTTTATAGAGGGTAAGTTTCATTAAAATAAAAACTGCATTTTAAAGATGAATGGAGAACATCTATAAAGGGGTAACATGAGGGAGTATAAATAAATAAGAATAAGTAAGAGGTGTCATTTGGTTAATAGCACTGTACTAATGTCAGTTCCCTGGCTGGGATAACAGACTCTGGTCATATCATGTGTTATCACTGGAGGATGCTGGGGGACACGTACAGAGGAACATATGCACTGTACCATTTCTGCACCTTCTTGTGAGTCTAAATTTTGAAATAATATGTTTAAAAATTTCTAAAGTAAAAAAAAGAATGAAACATAAGAGATTCTGATGTCTTAAGAAAAACGCTCCTCAAAAGGCAAATTTAAAAGGTAAATTAGGGAATCCATCCCATTTACAATAGCACCAAAAATCATACGTTACCTTGGAATTAACTTAACCAGAGACGTAAAGGATCTATATTCTAGAAACTATAAATCACTCTTAAAAGACATTGAAGAAGACACAAAAAGATGGAAAAATATTCCATGCTCATGGATCAGAAGAATTAACATAGTTAAAATGTCCATGCTACCCAGAGCAATCTACACTTTCAATGCTATCCCGATCAAAATACCAATGACATTTTTCAAAGAACTGGAACAAACAGCCCTTAAATTTGTGTGGAACCAGAAAAGGCCCCGAATCGCCAAGGAATTGTTGAAAAGGAAAAACAAAGTTGGGGGCATCACAATGCCGGATTTCGAGCTGTACTACAAAGCTGTGATCACAAAGACAGCATGGTACCGGCACAAAAACAGACACATAGACCAATGGAACAGAATAGAGAACCCAGAAATGGACCCTCGGCTCTTTGGGCAACTAATCTTTGACAAAGCAGGAAAAAACATCCAGTGGAAAAAAGACAGTCTCTTCAATAAATGGTGCTGGGAAAATTGGACAGCTATATGCAAAAGAATGAAATTTGACCACTCTCTCACACCATACACAAAGATAAACTCCAAATGGATGAAAGACCTCGATGTGAGATAGGAATCCATCAAAATCCTAGAGGAGAACATAGGCAGCAACCTCTACGACATCGGCCAAAGCAACCTTTTTCATGACACATCTCCAAAGGTAAGAGAAACAAAAGATAAAATGAACTTGTGGGACACCATCAAGATAAAAAGCTTCTGCACAGCCAAGGAAACAGTCAAAAAAACTAAGAGGCAGCCCACGGAATGGGAGAATATATTTGCAAATGACACTACAGATAAAAGTCTGGTATCCAAGATCTACAAAAAACTTCTCAAACTCAATACACGAGAAACAAATAAATCAAAAAATGGGCAGAAGATAGGAACAGACACTTTTCCAATGAAGACATACAAATGGCTAACAGACACATGAAAAAATGTTCAAAATCATTAGCCATCAGGGAAATTCAAATCAAAACCACACTAAGATACCACCTTACGCCAGTTAGAATGGCAAAAATTGACAAGGCAAGAAACAATTGTTGGAGAGGATGTGGAGAAAGGGGGTCCCTCCTACATTGTTGGTGGGAATGCAAGTTGGTACAGCCACTCTGGAAAACAGCGTGGAGGTCCCTTAAAAAGTTAAAAATTGAGCTACCCTATGACCCAGCCATTGCACTACTGGGTATTTACCCCAAAGATACAGACGTAGTGAAGAGAAGGGCCATATGCACTTAGCAGCATTGTCCACAATAGCTAAATCGTGAAAGGAGCCGAGATGCCCTTCAACAGATGACTGGATTAAGCAGCATTGTCCACAATAGCTAAATCGTGAAAGGAGCCGAGATGCCCTTCAACAGATGACTGGATTAAGAAGCTGTGGTCCATTTATACAATGGAATATTACTCAGCTATCAAAAAGAACGATTTCTCAACATTTGCTGCAACATGGACGGCACTGGAGGAGATAATGCTAAGTGAAATAAGTCAAGCAGAGAAAGACAATTATCATATGGTTTCTCTCATCTATGGAACATAAGAACTAGGAAGATCAGTAGGAGAAGAAAGGGATAAAGAAAGGGGGGTAATCAGAAGGGGGAATGAAGCATGAGAGACTATGGACTCTGAGAAACAAACTGAGGGCTTCAGAGGGGAGAGGGGTGGGGGAATGGGATAGGCTGGTGATGGGTGGTGGGAGGGCACGTATTGCATGGTGCACTGGGTGTTATACGCAACTAATGAATCATCGAACTTTACATCAAAAACCAGGGATGTACCGTATGGTGACTAACATAATATAATAAAAAAATATTTAAAAAAATAAAAAAATAATAAAAAGGTATTTCAGAATAATTGCTAAAGAGTGATATTAATCAGCTCTCAATAAGAAAGTAATATAAATACTTTCCTATGATCCACTGAGGGCTGAGAGAGTCTTCCTCCCCTTTGAACTAATGATGTGAGATTAGGGCAGGCCCTAAGATTCTTTCCTAATTGGGGCTTCAAAAAAAACAAGCTGCTAGACCATAAACCGTCTCCCCTTAAAGAGTGGAAGAGAATGCTCTTATGACACCTCTTTTCACAAGGAATTCTAGGCAGAAGCAAGGGTGTGACCACAGGGTCCTGCAATGTTTGCCTGTCCATAACCGTTCTCTCCAGCCCTCCTGGGGGCAAGCCTCCCCACATTCACCTGGTGTTAGCCTCCCACCATTAGAACCCAAATCCCCCCTGGACCCTAAACAAAGGGACCACCCAACCAGCAGATGCTGTCTCCATAAGGCTGTGGTACACAGGGCAGCCGTCCTGGAAGTCAGCTCAGCTCCTTCCCAGTGAACTCTGTCCAATACAGAGTGGCCTTTGGTGTGTGTGCGGGGGGTGGGTTGAGGTACATGATGAGACCTGGAGGGGAGGAGCTCATGAGTGGGTTAAAACTCATGCTGGGAGTAAAATGGTCACAACCTGGAGAGGGGGAGGCACAGGTAAAGAGAGGCATGAAAGATCATGGCCCAACCCCATTCATTACTGTCTCCTGTCATCTCATGAGAAGAGCCTTAAGTCGCAGGGAGCTGTTTTGCTCATGGTGGCATTTCCATGTTTTCTGAAATTCTAATTTTTACTTGAAAGTCCAAATCTTATTTTTGGCAACAAGTACCGACAGTTATTTTCTTTGACATGGCAAGCTCTCTTAATTCGTTTTCAAGAAAATTTCTGCCAGCCACCCAAGGCTGAATAATCACTTGCTCCTTCAAGTAAAATGGTGCTCCGTGGACAAAGCAGCTCATTCAGCTTGGAGCGTGTGTGCACAAGGGTCCTTCCTTGAGACAGCCCTCCTGCTCCCGTGCCCTCAAGAAGCGCCTAAGGTGTACTTCCCATCTGGTCACACAGAGATTTTAAAGTACAGGCCTACACAGGTCACAAATTAACAATTTTTACTGCCTACTCAAAGGCATTCTTAAGTGAACCTGGCTTTTTTATGAGAACGTGATGATGAAGAATCCAGTGTCTAGTCCTACAGTTTGGTGTCCTTGCCTTGACCTGTCTGACCTATTTCACTTAGCACGATGCCTTCGAGGTTCATCCACGTCGTCACAAACAGCAAGTTTTCCTTAGGTTGTTTCCATATCTTGGCTGTTATAAATAATGCTGCAGTGAACAGAGGCGTGCAGATATCTTTGCAAGTTAGTATTTTTGTTCTCTTCAAATAAATACCTAACAGTGGAATTGCTGGATCATGCGGTAGTTCTATTTTCAATTTTTTGAGAAACCTCCATACTGTCTTCCAGAGTGGCTGCTCTAATTTACATCCCCACCAGCAGCACACAAGGGTTCCCTCTTCTCCACGTTCTCGCCAACACAGGCTGTTTCTTGTCTTGTTGATACTAGCCGTTCAAACAGGTGGTAGGTGATGTCTCATTGTGGTTTTGATTTGCATTTCCCCGATGATGAGTGAGGTTGAGCTTTTTTTCATGTGTCTGTTAGCCATCTGCATGTCTTTTTTGGAAAAATGTCTGATCAGATCTTCTGCCCACATTCTAATCAAATTGTTTCTTTTTCTGCTACTTCATAGACTTTGAATAGTAGTCCCTTATCATACATACGATTTGCAAATATTTCCTCCCATTCAGTAGGTTACCTTTTCATTTTGTTGATGTTATTATTATTATTATTATTATCCCCTTTTAAAGATGAAGAAACTAGGACTGAAGATGAAGACATTAAGTAACATATGCCAGATACCATAGCTAGTCAGTGACATAGCCAGGACCAAGCACAGATGGCCTGACTCCTGAACCTGCTAGAGATAATATCTGTTCCAGTTTGGGAAATCCCAACTGGCCCACCTCAGTCACATGCCCACCTCAGGGACCAGATGCCCACCTCCACTGGGGACGGCTCAATCATGAAGGACCACACAACTATACTACACAGCAGGAGAATGAATGATCTACAACAATACTCCACAATACGGATGATGGTTCTTCCTGACATAACCCTGGACAAAGGCAGACCCCAAAGAGCATATCCCATAGGTTCCATTTAAATAAAGTTCAAAAACAAGCAAAATAATTATGTGCTATTATAAGCCAGGGTTGTAGTCACCATTCTGGGGGTAGTTAGTGACCAAAGATAGGGGGAGGGGCGGGGGAGGATGAGAACATTCTGTTTCTTGATTGGTCAGACTTTGTAAAGCTCATTAAGCCAGACACTTGTGCACTGTTCTGCAAGAATATTTTTCACTTTTATTAACTTTAAATTTTTATTAAGTCTTTTGTGAAAAAAAAAGAAAAGAAGACTAGGACAAAAGATCCACAAAGGAGGTTTATTTCACCAGAGTGGCAAATGGGCCTCTCGGATTGAATAAAGGATTTATGCCCCAATCCTAATGGATAGCTGGAATAATAGTGAAAACCCAAGTCTGAAGGGGCATCGTGTTTCGAATGGTTTTAATGAACATTTGTTCAGGTTTCACTCATTAGCATTAGAAAGCAAAAGGAAGGGTCCAGAACACAGAAGCGCCCTGTGCATGTGCCAGCTTTTTCCAATTAGGCCGACTGGGAGGGCTGCGTGGGCTCCACCCGCCCGTTGCCACCTTGGGGATGGCTGGGCGCTCCGCAGAGCAGGCTGAAGGTTCGGAGCACCAAGCCTTCCTATAGCTGCGATATTCCTGGGAGCTTCGCTGTGTTTTGTAGGTTATAGATGGTTTCTCAACCTTTTAAACCACGCCCCCTTCTTTAAGAGATGTAAATATCTCACATGTCCCTTTAATGTTATTTGAAATTTCAAAATTAATTAAATATTATGACAAAAAGCAAAGCAAAGCCACAGGACAAAGTACTGCTTTGTTTTCAAGCTGTCTGTGCAGACCCCATGAAGCCCCAGAGCATGGGTTCCGACCCTCCCCTTTCCTCCCCTTGCCCCCTTGAGAAGCCTCGGTTTATAAATTACAAGCCTTTTCATTTCCTCCAAGGTTTTTGATGCGAGATTTGGGGATGCGGCCACCAGGTGGACGCGGCACTCAGCATTTACAAGCTCGTGGTGTGGCTTCCCAGAGGGATGAGGGACTAAGAAGCAGACGTACCTGCTTTGCTTCTAATAAAACCCACAACTCCTTACTTATTAAATAAGCATCATTTAATAGCAAAAGCTTATATTTATTGGGTGCTTCCCATGTGCCACACACCACGTTGCATCACTCAATTCTTACCACAGCCCCAGGGGAGGGGGCATCAGCACCTCTCCTTTGTGGCTGAGGAAACCTAGACTCCGAGAGATCCTGGGCCTGCCCGAGGAAGAGGACGATCTGGAACATGGGTCCCAGTCGGGCTGGCCCCAAGATCCATGCCCGATTAAGAGGCCACGAACTATTTGGTAGAGCCAGGATTCAGCCCTTGCTATTCAACTGCAGAAGCCCCATGTGTGCACCTCCAATTATGAGAGTAATGAGTGATTGCTTGGACCCAACTTCTGATCACTGGGTGGGAGCAATGGGTGAAAATGATGCCAAGAGGGAACTCACTATGAGGGGAAAGGAGTACCAGCTGAGTGACCTCTGACCCTAGTCCTATGCCAGGACTTTTATTGTCCAGGGATGACCTGTGACAGGGACTCATACAGTAGGGCCTCTGAGCAGTGCATTAACAACCAGCGAGAGTGCCAACCAAATAGGGACCAAGACCCCATCCTGGAGGGGGAGCCATCTGCTGTCCCTTCCCCTCCAACCCTGAGAAGCTGCTCCTGTCCAACAGGGCCTCATAGCCACACCACGCAAAGCCATGGGCTTCCATGCATATCCCATGTGACAGTGAGGCTGATCCGCCAGCAACTGCATGGGCTGAACTGTGGGATGATGCTCTGGCCACAGACAACAGTGGGCGTGGGCCGTGCAGGGGGACCGGAAGCCCCCCTGTGCAGAGCAGTGCCCAGGCCTTCTCCAGGCTCAAGGGAGCTCTGGCTTCAGAGGTGACACTAGGAGGCTGTCCCAGGAGAGGAAACAAGGATGTAAAGGTGGCTCAAGTTAGTAGATGGCGGTTGAGAATCCTACAGAGAAATAGGACCTTCTTTGTGGCCTAAGATAAAGAAGGGAGATAAACAGTTCCCCTATGTTTGTAAGTGGATTTGGCTTATGCACCTCCTTTTCCACTCCGGGAGGAGAAGCTCAAAGCCAGTTCTTCCAGGGCAGGGCTCTCTGCTGCCAGAGGGCTGGCACAAAGCTCGAGCTGGTCTCCCCATAAATGAAGGGCCTCGGGAAGTAACAGCGAATGAGCTGGCAGCACTCCTCAGAGTCATGAAGGCCATCAACCCACCTGGGCCAACCTCAAATGTGGCATTACCTGCTTTCCCGCCACCATTATGGTCACTGAGCCACCAACACCATCTTGCAGTTAACTCCATTCCTTCCGAGGCTGCAGACTGACTCCAGAACACTGGGCCAGGATGGGCTTGAGGACCTGCTGCCTCTGGACAGTGTTCTGTCCTTCCTTGACTTCTCCTCCTTTATATCCCAAACACAGAAGGGAAGCTTCCATAATGATGAAGAGATCTACTACTTGAAACTAGGGCAGGTGCGGAATTCTCTCGAAGGGCTGCTCACACCTGAGCATACTCTCCTTTGTGACTTCTAGAGCCATAAAGGCTGCTCACACACCCTCCTGGGAGGAAGGCCACAGTCTGGACGGGTCAAGTGAGTACCTAAAACCACACACAATCTCAACCACATGCCAGCTTCTTGCCACACTTAGAAGATTTAAAGAAATAAATGTACTTGGAAACCATGGGGTTCTCACAGATTTTGAGCACTTGTAAATCATTTCCTAAAACTAGCAAATATGAGTTACTCTAGCTCTTTGTTCCTCAAAACGTGGGCCTCGGACCAAGAGTCTGAGCCTCACCTGGGAACTTGTTAGAAGCGCAGAATCTCAGGCCCCGCCCAGACTTGCAGATTCAGAATCTGCATTTTTACAAGATCCCCAAGTGGTCTGTGTACACATTAAAGTTTGAGAAGTGTGGCTCTAACTCACCCAGAGTCCTTTTTTCCTGGCCAGAGTGTTTTGCTGGACTCCTGCCACACACATTGTCAGATGCCAGAACTCTCCCCACGTGGCCACAGCCTTCCAAGGACAATCCTTCCCCTCTCGCACAGAGGCCTGACTGGTTCCTTCCAAGTTCCTTGCATTCCTCTTGTTCACCCCATACCCTCAGGCCCAGCCCCAGTCTACTCGTGACACCACATCAGCTGTTCTGATCATGCTTCCCTACCTGAATACTCAGATTCACCCCACCACCTCCTAGGTGATGTCCCATCTCTCTGGTGTAAGATTCATGGATCGATTTATCATTCTCTCTTCATTTCATTGTACACCCCATCCATGCCCTCAACTCCATTACCCTTTGCAGATTTCTGCTCATATGTTTTACAGGCCTTCCACACTCTGTAATTTATCTCCACTACTCCAAAGCTTTGGTGTCCTTCAACCCTGGCTGGAATATTTCCTCTGGGAAGCCTTTCCAGCTCAACATAATTGCCTTCCCTGAATTCCCCCATCAGTATTTTCTGCCTTGTCACACTTGTCTCTCTCTACCTTCTATTAATGCTATTGGTATACACGCCTTCTGTCCCCTGCTAAGTGTGAATGCTTTTAAAAGCAAATCATCATTTGCTCCTAAAAAATATGTGAAGACACAGCTAAGATGATCAAACAGTCAAACCTCAAACACGGAACATACAATTCAACACCCCCTGGTTTCCCTTATTTATATATTTATAAGAATGTCAAAGATTATGACCATATTTAATATATAGTTAATACTTGGCCTTTACGGAAAACTTCAAAATTTCTTTCCATGGAGCTATATTGGAAAATCTAAACCATCTGATCCCTGAAGAGACATCCAATAGATGGTAATTGAATAACGAGCATATGGGAACACATTCCTTTTCCTTGGTAGAGTGCCGTGTTAATCCTTAGGTCTCCACTCTACATAAGCTAAACATTGACTTTTGAGAAGAGGTAAGCATGTGATTTGAGACTAACAGCTCAATGCAAGCAGGAATTAAGAAGAGAAGTTCCAACCTCAAGAAGACCACGGATGGGGCTGGAAGGCACTGAGGCTGGTTTCCCTGCGTGGCTGGTGCAATCCCTGGGTTGCTGTGTAGTCACACATGTTCCCATCAGACCTCAGAAGTGAATGTGCTGACTGAAGGCTCCTCTTCCCAGACTGATTAAAGCTCTGCCAACGTCTAAGCTGCCACTGAAAACTCAGGCAATTTACAAGCAGTGGAGTGTGTTCTGACAGAGGAAGGAGGAACACCAACCAGATTCAGCTGCAAGGCGAAGTGGGGGGAGGGGAAAATGGGGGAAAGGCCATTGTAGCGTTCTCTAATTTGGGCTCAATTTGCCTTTGCGATTTAAAATCAACGCTATTTTACCATGACCCTGGAGAGGAGACTTTTGTTTTGGAGCTCTATGACACAGTTACCTGTGCAAAGAGAGGAAGCTTCTAAGCCTGGGACGGCTAGGGCTTGGGTCTGTTCTCTCAGAACTGGGCTGAGCCTGGTTCCTAACTTTGGGGAAGACTAAGTAAGATGGATCATTACCCATACCTTATAAATATCTTGGAACATGGGGCTGCCTGATCAGCTTGAACACTCCTGTGGAAAACTTAGAAGACCACAGTTAGTCCACAAGGGTTAGTAGACCAAAATATCAGATTTTCGAAATCACTAAAATCTTAATAAAATAATGAAGTGGAAAGTATTTGTTTTATCGTTTTTCTTTTTAAAGAAGATTCTTAAGATGCTAACTTCTCTTTTGAAACAATGTTGTAAAGCTTTAGTCTTATCTTAGCAGTAGATCTCCTGGGAAAAGCCAATAAACAGAACGCCTTCAATATTTTGTCATTGGAAATTCAGCTAGAAAAACAAAACTCAAGCAGTTTTAGTGTTTGGTCACTGAATAGACTCTGGTTTTGATTATAAACACCAGCCGTTTCAAAGATCTGTTTCTAGATGCCAAACGTATCCAGAGCTGGGGCCAGGCGACCTTGCGGAGGGTGCTCTAAGAAGCGAGGGTGAGCAAAGCACCGCGTGCATCCTACCCGTAACCAGCTACTAGCAGTGGAGGTTCTGGTTAATTAGCAAGGAACTGTTTCCATTAAAACCTTAATGGCATTCAAATCAGCTAAATTAACAGCCAGAGGAACAGCCACCATTAAATTACATTCCACTGTTTCCAATTAAGTTGGAAGCCTTGGGTGCGGTAACCACCAACATTACAAATTAGGAATCTTTGCCAAAAATGAACTCCTTCAATTTTTCTCAGACCATCAACAACCTTTGCTAATAGAATTAGCTCACCGAAAGTGTGCAGAGAGATGGAGTTAAGCAAGCCACTTAAAAGCATTATTCATTGAAACGTTTCATGCCAAAGGCTGTGCGAGGTACAGGTAACACCTGAAATGCAAGCCTCAGATGGGAGACCACCATGTAAGAAGAAAGCCGTGTCTCTTGTTTATGGTTTCCATTCCCAACACACTTGAGGAATCGCTGGCCTGCTGAAATCCAAGAAAAGAACCATCACACTGGCTAACCACATTGAACCCTTTGGCTCCTCTGCCACTGTTGGTAGCTTTGGGTGACTGAGGTCAAAATAACTATGATGTCAATATTTATAAAGTAGCTTCCAAAGACTCTTATGTGCTCCGATCTCTAAGAGAAGCATAATTTTTAGGGAAAAGGATAGAATCTTTGTTCTGTAGTAAATATAGTTCGAGTTAGGAGGCTGTCAACAGACCACACTGCAGAACTAATTTGTGATTTTAGGGGCTCTGGGAAGGCTCTGATGCCCCCAAGCCCATTCCTTTCCTGCTGGTATGTGTCCAAAATTGTGCCATTATAGATTCATGGCTTTGGACTGAGATCCTTACTAACAACCCCCCGCCCCCTTGAAGGGAGACACTGGATCACTGTCTATGAAGGACTTAAACAGGCCTGGTACTAAGCAAACTTAACAAGGAAGTGAGGTGACTTTCTTACTCCAACCTTGCTGTCCAGCCTGTCGCACCCATCCTTCAGTCAACTTCCGTTCTTCCTACCTTGAGTCCTAAGGCTTTGAAATAATCTCCTTTTATCACATTAAATATCACATCTCCCAAGTCCTGGGTTTATACTAAGACGTAAATGATTGCTATAAACTTAGTGTGTTACTGCCTCAAGGGGATTTGTACTTACTAAGATTCAAAGCCTGAACACAGAAGAGCTCCAGCCAAAGGAGTTTCAGGAAGTAATCAGGTGCATGCCAAAAACTGTCTGCTCTTTTGATCTATCATCAGATTTTGCACAAGGTAGATTTTGGTAGCTGGTCTCCAAAGATGATCCCAACGAACATCTAGTATTCTCTCCGATGTAGTCCCACAAGGCTCGCCTGCAATTTGGAAGAGTGTGAAGAATTGGCAATCATTCTTATTTAAGTATTTGGTAGAATTCACCAGAGAAGCCATCTAGGCCTGGGCTTTCATTTGTGGGAAATGTTGTTGTTGTTGTTGTTGTTGTTGTTGTTATTACTAATTCAATCTCTTTACTATAATCACATAAGCCAATTCCATATAATGAATTTATGTATGTGGTGACTATATATTACACAAATATAACTTTATTATTATTATTTGTTTGTTTAAAAGAGAGAGAGAGCGCAGAAAGAGAAGGAGAGGGAGAGAAGCAGACTCCCCACGGAGCATGGAGCCCAATGCCAGGCTCGATCCCACAACCCAGAGATCATGACCTGAGCTAAAATCAAGAGTTGGACACTTAACTGACTGAGTCACTCAGGCACCTCAATATTACACACATATATGTATATGTCATATATAATATACATTACCTATGTATAATACATATGTATATACACATATGTCATAGATACATCTATGTATACATATATAATGTATAATATATATTATACATCTGACTGGTTCTGCTTCTCTGAAAAAAACAGTCTAGGAATCAGAAGTGACATTCTGAATCAAACATTAAGATGGCCTGGCAGCTTTCACAACTGCACTTTTAGGAGTCCTGAGCTACCATATGAGAAACCACAAGGTGAAGAAGAGGACTTGATGGCACATGGAGAGCGAGCGAGACCCTGACATGATGGTGTCCCAGTTGAGCCTCCAGATGACTGGCCTTCGCTGACATCTAATGGAAACCACGTGAGATGCTCCAAGGGAAACCAGCAGAAGACCCGCCTCCCTGAGCCCAGTCAACACAGAATCATGAGAGACAATGAAACAGCTGTCATTAGATAGCAAGGAAAACAACAAAAAACCAGCACAAAGTACCATTATAATCACTGGAGCCACATTTACATTTTTGCTCTTTACTGCTTGCATCTCAGACTTTCCATTCAGGATAACTTTCCTTTTGCTATAAAGTATATTCTTTAGAATTTTTTTTTAGCGTGTATCTGCTAGGAGCAAACTACTGTTTTTGTTTGTCTGAAAATGTGTTTATTTCACCATCATTCTTAAAAGATATTTTCACTGGGTACAGAATTCTAAGTTGGCAGTTGTTTTCCTTCGGGACATTTTAGATTTCATTTCACTGTTTTCTGGCTTCTGTTGTTCCAATTAAGAAGTCAAGTATTACTCATTAATAAGCAATCTGTCTTTTTTCTCTAGCTTCTTATATGACTTTCTATTTGTTTGATTTTCTGTACCTCTGATGATGTGTCTTGTGTGAATTTGTTATTATTGTTGCTTTTCCTTGCTCCATTGATTTATCTTATTTTATTATTTATATTATTACTTATTATTAATATTTGTTTATCTATCTTACTTAGAGTTTATTTGGCTTCTTGAATCTCCTGCTGTCTTTCTAGGACTTTTTAGTATCTGTTAAACCTTTTCCCTTAACCCTGTATAATAATGAGAACAGTACGGTATTGGCACAGAAATAGGCAAATAGACCAATGGAATAGATAAAAAGACAAAATAAACTCACAATTATGTCTGTTGAAATATAATTGAAGTGATAAAACAGGATAGTGGGAAAATGAACTTTTTAAAAAATGGGGAAACTGGGTATCCGTATTGGAAAAAAAATAAATTTAAAGACTCATCTCACATACAACAATGCATTCCAAATAGCCTAAAAAATACTTCCAGAAACTAATAAAGGAGAGTATCTTCCCATTATGTCACATTAGAAAATACAACAGATCGATCTGTTTCATTTTAGGAGATACTAATTTTTTTTCACTTGGATAATATCTGGTGTCTATCACAGCACTCCATTTTAAAAGTATTTTAATTTTTTTAAGGATTTAAAAAACTATTGCTAAGCAATTGTGTGCCTGTGTGTATTATTTTAGAAAATACATACAGAGGGGACAATTGTTATTTTGCCTGCCCAGCATCCATTCCTCTTCGTCTGGTAACAGAAGCCTGAATGCTTTTGGAGAACCTCCCGCCTCAGACCCCGTATTTCAACGGCATTAACTCTACCCTCATCTCCAGGGGTGAGCAACCTGAACATCATTTTCTTCTGTTATCAATTCAGAGATGAGACTGTGACCCAAGTAAATCAGATAGGCACTTTTTTAATTAAAAAAAAAAAAACACACCTCTTATGGGGTACTTACAATATGTGCAGCCCTGTTCTGAACACTTTACAAGTATTCACACCTTTCGTATTTGTGATCCCACAGGGAGGGCGGTGCTTCATCAACCACTGTACAAATACAGGAGCGAGGGTCTGATACGCATTCATTGACAGCATACCGCTGCAAGGGACAGAACTGGATTTTGCACCTGGGCGATGTGGGGTGATACTCCATGCTCCCAACCACTCTACAACACACCTGTTCCATGGGAGCACCTGGAAAAGAGGCATTCTCTCTCCCACTGTGAACATGTGCCTGGGGCTGGAATGTTGCAGTAAACATGGCAGATAATGGAAGCCATCTTACCAGCAGGTGGTTAAAACCCATCTGAGATTGGAGGCAGCGTAAAGGAAGAAGGAGGAGAGAAGAGGTCCTATGACCCCCGTGAGCCCCTGCATCCAGACATACATGAAAGTTTACCCCTGGACTTCAGAGTTCATGTACCTTCCCCACTGACCATGTGAACACACAAACTTTTCCTTTCCTTAAACAAGCTTATTTGGGTTTTCTGTATCTTGCAACTGGAAGTCTCACTCCCAATAGAATCAGTAAAGGACCTGAGTTATTTTTTAAATTATTCTGGTTGAATAGACTGCATCCTACTTAATTGTGGCTCAATTCTGGGACTGAACCATCCGGGTCATGGCTTTAAAAACATTACAATAACTTCATGAGCAACCTGTTCAAGACACACACTGGCTGGCTTTCATCCTGATGGAAAAAGCCCTACAAGGAAATACGTGTCTTACATGCTGAGATGGACATTTGCACGTAGGAAGTTTACTGGGCAGTGCTCTCTGAAGCAACACCTCTTAGGGAGTGAGGAAGCAGGAGGGGGCAGATGCTGAGGTTGAACACTGAGACAGTCCCAAGAAAGGCCCCTGCAGATCCCTCTGAAGCTCTGGAGCTGGGATACCTTCAGAACTGCCCTGAACCGAGGTGCGAGCACTGCACTTTGAACCCTTGCATCAGGCCATTCTGGGAGAGGTGGGAACCCAGCTGTGAGGCCCCAGCAGCCAATCCCCTCAGCAGTGAATGCTTGGCTGGGAAGGGGGATCTGGACATGCCCTGCAGCCTCCATTACAGTCCTTACTTGTTTTACAGCCTGATTCAGATTCTCGTCTTTCCAGCTGCCAAGTCCTAATCATCCCCACTGCACATCCCTGTGACCACCACTGTCAGGTTGGGGGTCCATACTGGGAAAGTTAAGGCCCTGTCCCTGGGTCCAGCTACAACTGCAAATAAGCTTTCACCCCACTCATGCCTAGAGCTCCTCATGCAAGATATACTGTACCAAGTAAAAAGGTGCAGCTGCTACGGACAGTTTACTGCCCCTCACATTTCCCAGGTAGCCAACTAAGAAAGGGATCATGCTGGGTAGAAACTTACAAAATGATGAGAGCAAAAATCTTTACGGGAATCTTTCCAGCTATACCAAGCGCAAATAAACAGAAAGTGTTTTTACGCTTTGCCAACTAGCTCAGACAGAATTTCAGAAGGAAAAGTTATTAGTTAAGGTTGAAAGGAAATTGGCAAGAAATACATATGGCTGGAGGCATCTTCGTTCAAGAGTAGTACTCAATGTCCTCTGAATTAGCATACCTATGCTCCAGAGTGACCCTGTCCCTCACTCTTTCCCAGCCCTACTCTGACCTGTGTTCCATTTCTTTCTTCTTTGTCCCCCAGCTCTGCATACTTAGAATTTGGCATCTGGCTTAGTGCCATGCTGGGTATCTGTGGGTATTTGCTCGGTCCTTCCTTCCAGGGATCTCTTCCCCTCTCCACTGCAACCACTGAGGGATGGGCTGCCTGCCTTCGGGGGTGTGCCCTTGATCTAGCCCTTCTCCAGAATATTTTGGCTTGGAACCGAGGAAAAAGAGGCAACTCCTCTTTACTCCCTTTCCTAAAACCAGGCCTTCTCAAGGGTTATGTGTTCTGCTATGTGAAAAAATAAAAAACAAAAATCCAAAGCCAACACACAGAGAAAGGGGGAGGGGAAGCGTGCTGGTGGTATACCACCCTTGGGTGGCAGGGCCCTCAGCCCAACCACAGCCTTGCCCCACTGGAGATTGGTTATGTGAACGCCACATCTGCCCCTTTGCCCAGGCTAGCCAGGGGTGGATTTCCATCTTCAGAGTTCTAATACATCGTAGATCCATAAAAGTAGGTGGAGCTTTGAGAGGATACCTGGTGTAGCCCCTGACTCCAGGCAAGAGGGTCCTTAAAATGAGGAAGGTGGCAATTATTCTTAAGCCTCCCCAAGGAAAGAAGGCCCACTCTTTCTTCCATGGGCTTTACTCAATAGTTCATTAACCTTAAAACTGAATATGTCTTTATTCTTCTTTGGCCACCATGCCTTTCAAAATCTTCCTCACTAGAATTCTCCATCACCTCGGTCACCAGGTAGGCTCACGAAGCACCACTACACCCTGGCGGGCTCTTGTTCGCACGGCCCAGAGGCTGAATCTGCTCCTCGTGTTCCCTCCCCAGAACTGAATCCTTGGGATCTTCCCACAGAAGACATTCTAATTCAATGCCACCCGAAGGTGGACCCTCATGGGAAACCAGCAAAAAAATCATTTAATTACCTGGCAGTAGGAAACAGATTGGCACTGTTTGTATAAGCAACCTCTTTTCCTTAAATACAGAGATTTCATTGTCCTGTGGCTTTCTTCCCAACACATTTAAACGTTCTACATAAAACCTAATTCCATGCTTTCTTTTCATACCAGGTTTTTCTTCTTCTTCTTCTTCTTGGGATCTCTTTGGATCCTTTAATCTTTCTCAAAATGGAGAGCCCTAACCTCAAAATGATATGTGGGTAAGGCCTTGCAAGGGAGTGAGGACTTATTTCTCAACCTCTGTATGACAGGCCATTAATACATCCAAATACCAAGCTTGAGTTTAAAATAACATGGTGACCTTTCCTTCTACTCTGCTAGGACTTTCTAAGTCAAAATATGTAGCCCAGGGCTCCCCGACAATCTCTCAGGATATGGGTACCTCCTTGTCCATAAAATGGACATCACAGCCACTCGCCCACACCCTATACAGTTCTCATGTGTCCCACGCTATGACAAGGGCTCGGGCTCGAACTGAAAATGCTGCCATTCTTCTGGAGGCCCACCTAAAGCCCAGACCTCCTCCAGGGCCTTTTTGTTTTTTGAGGAAATATACTCAGAGCCTCTGATGGCTCCCTCATTCTTTGGGAACTAGCTAGAGACGAAAGAGACCTGTTTGGGCAGCTGTGATCCCAGAGACATTAATTCATAATTTCCTTCAGTTGAGCATTTTTGATACATTTTTGAGTATCCTTTCTGTGCTAAGACTGGGCCCTTCCTTGCTTCAGGGAAGGAAAATTTGGGGAACATTAGTGAGATTCAGGTTTCCACAATCCTCCCATCTCCTATGCCCCTACCAGTTTTCTCCACCCCTGGGGATGAGGAGGCTCACAGCTGTCAAGGAACGAAAGAAGGCTCAGCTGGGAAGACTGAGAGTAGCCTTTGGCTTAGGCAGCAACCTGATAATTATAGGAACTGATCTTGGTAAATGTAGTCCGCAGAGAATCAGGGGTGGTTTTAGCCTGTTTGTTTGCTCCAACAAGCTCCTGGTTGGTTAAAAATGCCCAAGGCCTGTGAGGATGTGACAACTATTAACAAAGGTTCCCAACAAAGCCCTTTAGGGACACAGGAGAGAAGAACAACGTGACCAGTGACATTCTCAACCTCCCCAACACTCTTCGTACAGAAGGGCTGGGAGAAATGCAATCTATTTTAGGGGCTTTGTCAATGACTTAAAAAATAATAATAATACATTGGATTTCCACTTAGATTATGTATCTAAAGAGTTCCTGAGTGGGTGCGATTATGAAACTGCTGGTAGCACACAGGCTGGAAGTCAGTGTGGGATGACTGGCCCTGGGAATTGGGAACTCCTCCTTCCTCACTCTGCCCCTTGCTACTGCTGCCGCCAAGATCTGTGAGCCCTCGTCATTTATTATGTTGAGTTTTCTATATTTGGAAACACTTTGGGGGAAAATTTTCCACACTTAGGAAGTCATTAACCCTGAGTCTCTAACACATGCATTCCTCCGTGCCCTCACTTCATGCACTGAAAGGTTTATTGTTGAGAATGTTCATTCTGGACGCAGTGGAACTAAGGCGACAGAGGGACACCCCGTCCCCAGAGGCTCTGGTCCCTGGGGTGGGAAGAGAGTGAAATGCAGACCGAAGGGAGTTCCTTAAGTTCCTGCTGCAAGTGGTATGCTCTGCCCCTCTTACGGGTCATTTGTTGTGACTTGTGGAAAGAGAGATGGAGGCGGGCTGCTTTTTCAGAGTTGGGTAAGTGTCCTCTGTGCTTCTACAGCTAGGAGTTGCTCAGGCTCTGAAAGGTTTCTGTCCTTCTCTCCCTCATGCTGGGAAGGAGCAAGTCACACAAGCCACTCATACAAGCAAGTCAAAAGGAATTATATAAATGACAATTTCTTACTTATTCTCCTGACAAAAGAAAAGCATTAATTTCAGGAAAATACAGACAAGAAAAGGCATCTTAAAGAAATGACTGCTGAGACCTAATTAAGGCCTACATCTTCTCCAGCCTTCACCTGCAGAAGGATAGTACTGGCAGTCATCACTTCCTGAGAGCTCAGGCGCTGGCCTGGGCGGCTCCCATCCATCCTTCCACACGCTCCCTGCCAGTCCACTGGTCACTTGGTGGGGTCCCCAACATGGGATATGGACGGTGTGGGCTCCAGAGTCAGGCCCCACGCTGCTGTGCGATCACCCACACGCTGTGTGATCCCCAGCAGGCCGGTGAGGGCCTCTGGGGCCACACCTGTCAAATGTGGGCAATGGCTTGTCCACAGGATTCCATGAGTCATACATGTAAAATGTTTACTGCTTGTTCCCTGTGAGTGCCCAGCTCAGTGGAGTCATCGATTGTCTCCTTTTTAGAGATACGGAAACGTGTTTAGAGAAGTCTGACACTTGGCTGAGGTCCCACAAGTATTAAGTTATTAAGTGACAAAGCCAGGCATGAAACTCCAAATCTCTTCTGACTCCAGGTCCTTTATGATACCACATGCGTGTGTGCGTGCGTGTATGTCTGTGTCTCTGTGTGTGTCTATGTGTCTGCAAGAGAGAGAGAGAGAAGGGAAAAGAGATTCCCTCCCCCCACTGACTCTACTGCAGACATCTTTAGGTTACTGTATGGTAGATACGCCAGCGCCCGGATGTGCCCTGGACCTGGTCTGAGTCAGTGGCCAGAAGCCTGTCTGGCTTCAGTCAGAGCTGTGCCGCTCAAGCTCTAAATCCACTGGAATTCCCCGGGGTTTTGTTGTGCAGACTCTGAGTCAGGAGGTCAGGGTGGGGCCTGTGACTCTGCATTTCTTTTTTCTTTTAAGATTTTATTTATTTATTTGAGACAGAGAGAGAGAGCACAAGCAGGGGGAGCAGGCAGAAGGAGAGGGAGAAGCAGACTCCCCAGTGAGCAGGGAGCCCAATGTAGGGCTGGGATCGTGACCTGAGCAGAAGGCAGACGCTTCACTGACTGAGCTGCCCAGGCGCCCCAGACTCTGTGTTTCTAACACATCCCCAAGTGATGCTGGTCGCTGCTGGTCTGGGACCCCCACTGCACCAGCAGGTTTTTGAGAATGTTGGCCAGTGAATGTGCCTTATCCTGCCCCTTCCTCCTGCTGACTCTTTACACCGGTCACCTCCAATCTCCCCTCACACCCTGAGTCTGAAATTCTGAGTCCCTCTATGTCACTCAGGGCAATGTCAGAGCTCCTGAGGAGGGTTCCCTGCTGAAGCAGGGGTGGGCCCACCTGGGAGCACTCAGTTCCAGTGTTCCTAGTCCAATTTCAACCCTGGGGACTCCGCACCAACGCTCCTGGACTTCCACTGACCCACGTTGTCTGAGACACGTCAGGGAGCACACTTGTGTTTATGGATTCCAAAGAAAGCAAGTCTGCACTCTGTGCCCAGGACTGGGGGTGGCAAGAAGCATGGTGGCTGTGGGGGGCACAGCGTGGTGAAGGACTCATCTACCTTCCACAAGGAGGCCTGGAGGCTCTCAGCCCGTCATGCAGAACCCTCTGCAGGCCTGATGTCAGCGACTGCTGCACAGATCACGACTCCCCCCGGTTTTCCATCTGGCACCATCTGCAAGCTCATCCCTCAGACAGGACATCCTTCAGAACGTAAAGTGGAAGGGACACCTGACACCTCCGCAGGAGTCCCAGGTAGGGTCAGAGAGTATGACAGACACACAAGGAACACTGGGTGTGGCAATCCGTATGGGTCACGTGAGTGGAACAATCCCAGCCGCCTCAACCTCAGACATAAAGGAAAATTCTGTCTTAAAAAAGTCTCAGTGTGATTTTTCCATGATGTGACCCGCTTTTCAATCCGTTGTTTATCCCAGCAGACAGCAGGTAGGTCCAGACAGAGTAATAAGTGTGGGGAGCGCCACCCTCGGAATGAGGAGTCTGTCTCTTCCCTTTCTTCCTCAGGACACACTTGGTCCCCAGCAGGTGATATCTGTTGGCGATGGCTGAGTTCCCTGCTATTTTCACCATTTTAGAATTAGCTCCCTGTCTACTGGGAATTTTCCAGGCTGACATAAATCTCCAAGCCTCATGCTAGCCTCCAACTCACTGCTACCTCAATTAGAACCAGTGAAATATTTGGAAATTCCCATGGCCTTGGCCAAGACCTTAATGGGGTGAGTTTTAAAAAGTTCTGGATTCCCTTCTTTCCATGCCAGCCAAAAGCACATTTCCCCAGGCACCGCACCACATCCCCCTCAAAATATAACCCCCCCCGGACTGCGGGTCCCTGTAAGCCTGCCTAGTTGGGCCCCAAACTTAGCATGAGAATACTCAGTGCCCCAAAATAAGCCGAGCAGGAAGGTCATTTATGAAAGCTCCACCTGCCCGTGTTGGGGAAACTTCCTGTTATCAGATATCTGAGAACGGGGTCAGGTCTGGTCCCTCCAGCCCTCGTGATCAAGACACTGACTCAGAGCCAGAAATCTGACTGCCGGGGCAGAGCCTGCCGGAATAGCAAGTTGGGGTTCAGGTCAGGTCTGGCCTCCTCACTGTGTGACCTCTCTGAGCCAGTGCTTCTTTAAAATGAGGCTAGCAATACTGCTCCAACCTATTCTCACGGGTTATTGTGACAGTAACGTAACATGTTTCAAAGTGACTAGAAAGCAGTGAAGTGTTATTCCGTGCATAAAATCTGGGCTTATTATGGAGACTAAGTTCAAGGAGACTACATATACACATACGCACACTGCGGTGTCTTGGGAAATGTTTACCAACTGGCTTTCTAGAGAGGAAAATGCCCTGATTTTTAGCATTTGCCAACTTCCCTGGTGTAAATATCCCCAGCATGGCTGACCTTAGAGCAGCCGGTGTGACGCCACTGAATGTCCAGCTGAGAGGAAATGGGCCTGTGTGCTGTGCTGGCCTGCTCAGGACACAGAAGGCTCCATTTATGTATCTCATCCCCTACAATGTGAGGCATTTAGCCTAGTGCCCGGAAAACAGGGGCGCTGACCTCTTCTCCCACTCATCATTTCACAAGACACAGGTTCTCGGATGCGGAAACGGTGGCCCCACCCCATCTGCCGAATCAGAATTGTGCAAGGTGTATGTCCTTAAAGCTCCGGGGTGATTCTGACGCACAGCTCTGATGAGGAAGCCCAGCACGGGGGCTGCAAACTCCAGTGACCACATCCTGGTTTGGTTTGTATCCCCCTTTCCAGACAGCATGACCCACTGGATGCTTCTCTAAATGAAGTGAAAGCAGCTAATTATCTGTAACCAGATTGACCCAGGAAGAGGTCAGATGTGCAGAGAAGTGTGAGAAAGAGGCCCTCGCCTACTGCTATTTGCACCAGGTTTCTCCCCACTGCTCTCCACTCCTCCGCACGTCACCCCTACTGACCTGTGTTTCTTGGAAGGCCACCCACGTGCATGCCCCAGTCCCATCACTCATTCTGGCTTTGCTGAGTCCCTTCTCAGTCCTGTGGGGCCGGCACCCACTCGCTCCACTTCCGAGTGACTCCCTGCAGACCCTCGGGTCCCAGGGCCCTTGCCTTCTCCCCTTACCGAGAGCCACCGGGCCAGACGCACTCAGCTCAGGCAAGGAGTGGAGGGCGTGAGTGTGCATGTGTGTGTGCGTGTGTGTGTGTGTGTGTGTGCCTGTCGCATGCCCCCCCCTCCACCGTGCCCTCTTCATCCGGTAGCTCTGTCCCTAGGAGAGCATACAGTCCTCAGTGAAGGTTCTTTGAATAAAGGAAAATAAGTTACAGAGACGGCATGACAGGAAGGGAGGAGAGGAAGGCATTCCAGGTGAATTAATTACTCTGGGAAAGACCCAAAGTCATCGGTGCTTCCTTGGCCTGAGTACAAGAGCAAGGGAAAACTGATTTTCATGCCAAAAATGTTCACATCCCCATCCATCACTGAATATGTGTTCCGCCCATTTTTATGTTCTCTCTCAATGCTGCCAATATAAACTACCAACTCCCTTGTCTTTCTCAAGGTAAAGCTGGAGAAAAATGAGACAGTGGTGTTCTCCTAGAACGGAACAAAAATGTCCAGATCACCTGTCTGAGGTAACAAACACAATGACAGGCTGTTCTCAGCCCAGACAGACGAGACTACTATAACACTTGCACTTGCCTTGAGAAGGGCGCCCCCTACTTGTGCCCAGGGTTCTCGCAGGAAAACCCAACCTGGGGGCGCCTGGGTGGCTCAGTCGGTTAGGTGACTTCGGCTCAGGTCATGATGGGGGGGGAGCCTTGGGATTAAGCCCCGCATAGGGCTCCTTGCTCAGCAGGGAACCTGCTTCTCCCTCTCCCTCTGCGTGCCACTCCCCCTGCTTGCGCGCTGTGTGTCAAATAAATAAATAAAATCTTTAAAAAAAAAAAAAAAAAAAAAAGGAAAATTCAACCTGATGACTGAGCTCCTGAACTGAAAATTAATGTTCTTCTTATACATGCAGAACAAGTGTGACTTCCCTGATTGTTCTCTTCAATTAAATTTTTTTCTTATCATAAAATTAGAATGTGTCTAAGAGAAATTAGCAAATAAAGTTAAGCACACACGTACACAAAATTGTAACTATGAGGTGATGGAGGGGTTAACTAACCCCAGTGCAGAGTCATCTTGCCACAGACACACGAATCCAAAGGTCATTCTGCACACCCCAAGCCCGCACAAGGCCATATGCCAATCATATCCCAACAAAGCAGGGATGACTTCCCTGATTTAAAGGAATAGAGGGAGGCGATTCACATTTATGAAGCACCTAATAGAGCCTTTATAAGACAGTATGCTTGGCACAGAAGTACTAACCCACACACAGCCTTGTGAAGAATATCTTTTCACCTCATTTTACGGATGAGGTAACCACACACAGAGCCTTAGGAAATGCACCCAAGGCCACACAATCGATGAGCAACGGAGTCAAATCTACCGCCAAGTCTGCGTGGCTGTGGCCACGGACGGAGATATCAGCTGTAGCTGTTACCGTGACCACTTTACCGTGGCCCTCCGCAGTGAATCCCAGGAAGGGTCATCAAGACCACAAAAGGAGGCAAACCCGCCTCCTCCTCCTCCCTTCGAATGGCCCTTTAGGGAGGTGAAGTACAAGGACAGAGGAAGGGAGGAAGAGTATTCGAGGCAGAGAAGAGATAACCAGTGACCCGACAAGAATTGTTAGCTCACAGCAATCAGGTCTTAGGTCTAGGGGCTTAAGACGCTCAGAGGAATGATGTTTGTTCTTTAAAAAAACCACCAGCAGCAACAAAAGATTAGAGGCAAGAAATGACTGTTAAATTACAACGGAAGGTATGGCATGTGCTGGCCACTGGCCTTACAGTCCTTGGGTTCCCCTAGTCCCCACGAATCAGGCCCTGGGGGCCTCACCTGACCTCTGCCCCCACCACCCTGAGCTAAGGTCCTGGAAGGAAGGGAGTGTGCCTCATTCATCTTAGAACTCTCAGGACATGGCAGAGAGTTGCTGGCAGAGAGGGAGTGTTCAAAAAACAAATCTGTTGACTTGCACTTTCTGTTTTTCCACCTTTATTCCCAGGGTGACCTTTCAGAATCTGTCAGCACTCCTGCCTAGGCTTCCTTGTGCCTCTCAGCTGAGTGTCCCTCCCCAGCTTGGGCGGCCGCGCATAACAGGGTTTTAGTGCTCAGAAATGGTACTAAGAGAACCTATGTTCTGAGTCAGACTACACACTCTTTAGGGCCGGAGCAGACTGTTAGCGAGTCTTGTACCCTAAGCACTAGCGCAGTGCCTGATTCAGGTTATGCTTATTACACATTCAATAACCAGGATGGGCTCTGGCAAAGGTTGGTGGAAAAAATGAGTCCCTAACATCTGAAATCTTTAAATACGGTCTCTGCCACTTTAAGCAGAAGGGCCCATAATGACAAGGTGGTGTCAAACATGGTTATAAACATGGTTCTTCACACAGTGTAGGTGCCTTAGCTCCTAACTGTGGGATTTGTGTATTTGGGGAGTTGAGTATCCATCCAGAGCATCATGAGATGAAAGCATCTGGAATCACTGGTGACAAAATAAGGGGCTGGATGTAGACTAGTTAGCATGGTAAACTCACAGCCTTACCAAGGGCAAACCAAACATGCTGCCATCACTGTGAGGTGAGCTCGAAATGGGCAGGGATCCCACAGATGCATGAACAGGCTGCTTCCAAGTCTCCTGCCCAAAGCACCGCATTACAGAAAGCTGGAGCTGGAAGCTACAACATACATCTCTTTACTACAGGAGACTTCAACCCTCTCACGTCCATGGGGACTCTTCGTGAGGGGACAGGCACACCTAGTCTCCCAACCTTGTCTAGCCATAGAGCCCTTCCTTAGCAGCACTTCTATGAACTCCCTCTTGGGAAGGCGGCATCACATCCCTGTCCGCCTTTTGTCACACTCAACCTCACACGCATCGGAAGACCACCTCCTCTCCCTCTCCATGCCCAAGGTGACGCTCTAGGTGTGGGAAGGGCCACGCAGAGAGGGATGGACAGTCTCTGCCCTCAGGGAGATTTTAGTCTCGCACAGGAGATCAGAGACCAGATGGAAAGCAAACCAGGATGAAGGTCAGCACATGAGAAGCACCTGAAGCAAGGCCAAAGTGGTATGGAGAGAGTGAAGAGACAGGGCTCTGGGTTTAGGGGTAGGTGTGTGATCTTAGAGAAGCCCCATGGAAGAGTTAGGCCTTCCACAGGCAGACATGAGGTGGTGGAGGGAGGAGAGCACTCTGAAGGGCAGGAGGAGAGAAGACAGACATGGGAAGGGATGGACCACAGTGTGGGAAGGATGACAAGGAGCGGTATAATGGGGAGAAAGCCTGGGAAGGTCGTTTGGGGTCACATTATGGGAGTTTGCATTTCCTGGAGTGTTCCACAAGGTATTTAAGCAGAGGAATGACACAACTAGAGCCACATTTTAGACCACAAAGGCTTCTGAGCGCTTGCCCTTATATGATCTTGTAAGATCTATGAGATCTTATATGATTAGTTTATAGATAACTCTCTAAAGAGATGACGGATTTCAACACAGTACAGGGTATAACTGTATGTCAGCCTACCATCTTAGAAACAGCAATGGAAACATTTCCCGAAGTGAATATTAAGTGAATATTTATGTTATGGAAAGAAAAATGACAGGTAAAATCTACTGTATTAGTTACCTCTTGCTACATAACAAATTGCTAATGTAAAGCACACATTGCTTATTTGACAGTTTTTGTGAGACCGGAGTTCAGGGACAGCTGAGCCAGTTCCTACTCTAGTGTCTCTCATCAAACTGAAATTAGGGAGTTGGCCAGAGTCTCATCTGAAGGCTCAACTGAAGAATGATCTGCTTCTAAGCTCAAGTGCCTCTAAGCTCAAGTGTTTGAATTGTTTCTGGAGGGTTGTTGGACCGAACAGCTTCCTCAGCTCCCTTACTTCCTTCAGGGCTTTTCCAAGTGTTGCCCTGAGGCCACCCTCAGTCCCTGACCACACAGACCTCTCCAACATGGCAGCCTGCTATATCAAAGCCAGCAAGGGACAGAGGCTGCTGAAGATAGGAGCCACTACCTTATGTAACCTAATTATGGAAGGGACATCCTTCAATGTTGCCAATATTTTATTTGTTAGGAGAACTAATTATTGAAAGGAAGGAGATTACAGAAGCCATGACTACTGGGAGGCAGAGATCACTGGGGGACTTCTTCAAGGCAGCATGCCTCATACATAGGTCACTACATTCCTAGCACAGAGTAAACTTATGGAAACTCATAACATCTTACTAACTATACCCCAAATGAACCTATAGGACTTGGAATCAGTGGCAGAAGACATTTAATTCGGTGGAAGTTTACAGTCAAGAATAAAGAAGCCTGTGTCAATCACTGTTCCCTTTCCAAGTCAGGACTGTACTGTAAGAACAATCATGGAGAAGAGAGAGTGAACCCCTTACCTCAGTGGACCCCTCTCACTATCGGCCGTGTCTCTGTCCTCAGGACGAAGCTCAGCCAGTCCGCTTCCATGCAAGTCTTCAGACTCACGCAGGCACTGGAAAAGGAAAGACACTCTTTTGTTCTGTGCAGATGAAATAAGATACTCTTCGTTCTGTCTGGGTCAGACCCCTGTCTAGGATTGTCTCTTTCGCCGAAAGAATGTACCAGCTACATTCCTAAAGATGAGAAACCAAATGCTGTCAGGGCTGATTTGTGATTCTTGTGATTCTCAGAGGAAGAAAGGAAAGAGAAGGGAGGGTTTATCGGGATACGTGTAACAGTTAAGAGGACAGTAGGATTGGCCGGGTCAGGAGATGGCTAATAAAACACAGCGTCTTTGATCTGTAGGTCACCAGTTTATTTAGGGCTGCCCTGAGACATTCCCTTAAAATATGCCTTTTTGGAGTTCTTCCAGAGAAACTTAAAACCTTAGGGTTATCATTTTTTTTTTCTGTAGTGTGCTGGGTTTTGATTTATCATTCCCTATCAAGCTGTGGATGAGATTTCACTTTTATTTATTCAAAACCCATCCAGGCACACATAAGTGCTCTCCCTGAAAGCAGTGGTGTGGGGATCCTGTCAAGATACGACTATCAGGACTCCTATTACAGCTTTGGGGGAAATCACCACCCCAGCCAGAGCTGTGAAGTGGGTCGTCTCAAGGCCTTGCTTATTCAACTTGGCCATCAGACATCAACAGGGACTTTTTCCATCATACTGTGGAGCCCAGAGGAAATGCCACAGGATATTAAACATGTCAACAGCATGCTTTTCAAGAGGAAATGTGAGAAGCTGGCTTTGGTCAACAAGATGGCCACACTCTATCAATGACTCAAAACTGGCCAGGTTCCCTTATGTTAGTACCACACTATTTATCCAGAGAGCAATGTGGGACGAAAGGCACAGGATCTTAACTGTGTGAGACAAAAGAAATAAAGCATTTAGAGTATAGTGTCAAAGTATCCACATTTTTGTCTTAGGGTAAAACCACTGGAGAGCTGTAAAATGTTATATTTTGTTTAAGGTGTTTGTGAGTGGGGGATAGTAATTTAAGTTACATGGGGTAAGTTTCAGTTTGTGATGCCAAATTTTGCCTCAAAGAGCAGTATGCTTTCTCTAAAGTCAGTTTTATGATTTGCAAGCAAAAGGAGTCAGGGCTGCTCAAAAAGGGAAAGGCCGAAGAAGTAGAAAAGTACAAAGATCCAGAGAGGAAAAGCAAACACTCAGGTTCACATTAGGGGGCCTGCACCGCTCCTAATATTTTAAAGCTTTTTACTGTGAACTGTAATGCACATTCAGAAAAATGTATAAAACAAAAATGTATAACTCAATGATTTGGCAAACAAACCACGCTTACCATGACCCAGATTAATAAAAGATATTGCCAACTCCCCAGAAGTCCTTCACACACCCTCCCGGTCATCACCCTGCGTACTGCGTACCCACAAGAGTAACCGCCGTCTCTCGTGGTATTCACTGCCTTGCTTCCCTTCGCAGTTTTAACACCCCAGCATGGATCACTAAGTTTTATAGTTTAATTTCATCTGCCTTTTCAATTGTATATTATATACATGGAAATATGCCACATGCATTTTTTCCCCTCACATCTGGCTTCCTTTGCTCAGCAATATGTTTGAGAGATTCACCCGTGTTGTTGTTGTGGTTTAGGACAGTACATTCACTGTCACTGATGCATACAATTCCACTGCATGGCTTCCCTGCCATATATGCCGCCATTCACTGTGGGTGGATATTTGGATCTCTACTTGGGGGCTATTACGGATAATCTGCTATAAGCATTCCTGTAGGAGAGTCTGGGTGCACGGATGCACACGTGTGCTTGTACATACGCACATTCACCTAGGAGTAACATTGTTGGGTCACAGGATATGTTCATCTTCGAAGTCAGTAGATATCGCTCAACCGTTTTCCACAGTGCCAGTATCAATTTATACCGTTATCAACGACGTCTAAGAGTTGCCGTTACACCACATCCTCACGGATGCGCAAAGTCATTTCAGCATTAGCCATTTTGTTGAGGATGTAGTCATCTAGATCATCGCGACCCTAACTTGCATTTCTCTGAGCACTGAGTCTGAGCATATATTTGTAGTTTTATCGGATGTTTGGTTATCCTTTTTTGTGAAGTGCCTCGTTTTTTACTTGTTTTTCTTTTTTTTTTTTTTAAAGATTTTATTTATTTATTTGACAGAGATAGAGATAGCCAGCGAGAGAGGGAACACAAGCAGGGGGAGTGGGAGAGGAAGAAGCAGGCTCACAGCGGAGAAGCCTGATGTGGGGCTCGATCCCATAATGCCGGGATCACGCCCTGAGCCGAAGGCAGACACTTAACCGCTGTGCCACCCAGGCGCCCCTACTTGTTTTTCTTAATAGTTTCTATTAATATTCTGAATACACATCCTTTTCCAGTTACATGCATTGCAAATATTTACACTCACCTTTTAGCTTTCAAGCTCCTTGTCAAGCCTTTTGATGAACAGTGCTTTTAATGTTAATGTAGTTCAAAATTGTTTTTAAATTTCCTATGAAGTTAGTGCTTTTTGTGTCCCAAGGGACACTTTACTAAAATCCCCAATGTCATGAAAATATTCTCTTATATTATCTTCTAGAAGCTCTAATTATTTCACATTTAGGTCTACAATTCACTTAGAATTAATTCCAAGGAAAAAAAAAGAATTGATTTTTGCTCAGTTGGTTAAGCAACTGCCTTCGGCTCAGGTCGTGATCCTGGAGTCCCGGGATCAAGTCCCACATCGGGGGATCAAGTCCCCGCTCATCAGGGAGCCTGCTTCTCCTTCTGCCCCTCCCCCCCATGTGTGTTCTCTCTCATTCTCTTTCTCTCAAATAAATAAAATCTTTAAAAAATAAAATATAAATAAATATAAAAATATAAAAAATAAAAAATAAAAGGTAAATATCTGTAGAGGTTTTAAAAAAAAATCACCAGACTTAAAAATATATATATACTAGAGAACTCAATGAACCCAGCTAGGGCTTGAATCCAAGTAATTAATCACTCTCTCCTGTCCTCTCTGGACTGATTTTGAAACCAACTGAGGTATACACTCTGAACTCCAACAGACGGAAATCAAAGTGTCCATTTTATTTTTTTGATGTGTTATCACATGTGAGCCCGCAGATACTTTGCCTGCGCTGTAGCTCTTGGCCAGATCCAGAAAGGGAGAGTTTGGACCTGCAGAGCAGATACCTACCTCAACCCAGAACTACTGCCCCATTTGGAAGAACAGGGGGAGACAGGTCAGCTCTCAGACAAGCCTGGGCCTTGACTCCAGAGTGCTAATGGGGAGAGCGTGGGTGGAAAGAGAGCACTCCCTTTTGTTGGGAAGGTTTTGAGAGAGAGAGACAGACAGACAGACCGGGAGAGTCAGGCTTGCCTAGTTCCTTCCATCTCTCTTCCGGCACTGGATTAAATGCAGAGTAAACAGAAGCTAAATTGTTCCTGCTATTCTTTTCCGTCATAGCATGCTGACTAGAAATTCTCTCTCTTCTAGGGAAAATGAGAGAGACAGGAAGAAGTGTATCTCACACCACTTTCCCATCAGCGTCACCCATAAAGCCAGGCAAGAGAGGCCTCTGTCCTGGGCCTTTTGCTTTAAAAGGTCCCTCTCTCGTCATTGTCCTCCAGACACCCCTTGCTCACAGGACCAAGGGGACATACCCTCCTAGAGCCTATACCTCTAGGCTTTAGACCTCACCCTTTAGACCACACTCAAGTACCTGAGACCTCAGAATCCCCTGCTCAAAAGCCCAAAGCCTACAGCGGGGGTGGCATGGCCTTACCCCAGGTCCATACTCCCAAGGGCAGAGTGGCCTCTGGTCCACGCACTCCAAGGTCTGCAGGGTGGCATTATGACCGTCTCTGGGTGGCATGACAGGCTGGGTGTGCACCCCTTTGCACAGGAGGCCCTTGCAGAGAAGGGGGGCTGAGAGAGGGCCAGCTCTCCCTGAACCACCCTCTTCTGCTTTGGAATTTCAAGTTTTAAGAAATCTAAATTAAAATACGCCCTTCCAAGTCACTATATAGGAATATCTATTAAGACCCAAAACATAAAACAAATTTTCACAGTTTCTTAGCTTGATTTACAACTTTTAAATATTTAGATACGTGGTACGTGGGCCTCCGTTTGTACTCTGGCTCTGAGTCCCACCAGGTTGAAGGCAGGCCTACTTCCATGTGCTTTATTAGAAAGCTTAAATTTTTTTAACGCCTATCTCTTTCTTTCGCACACATACACACATCTGCAGAAAAATGTTGACACGGTTATTTTCTACAGGGGTGGGGATTTGGGTGATTCAATATTTTTCTTATTTGTATTTTCTAATTTTTTCACAATGAACATGGGATGGAACACTTGTGTAATTTATTAATGGGGAAGGTCAACATGAATCAGGGCACACCCACCCCAAAAAATAACCCCAATCTTATGGTCAGGGGACTCAACCAAGTCTGTAAAGCACACTCCAGTTCTGTGGCAGATACACATGTTTTGTGAAAAAGAATTGTGGAGGTACAAGCAGGTTTTCTGGCCAGACAGCTGTAAAAATACCAAGACGGCTTTATCAACACTGGCACCAGACATCCTAGAGGCCAAACTGATTTTGGTCAGCAGTGCAACGAAGGGCACTCACAAGGCTGGAAAAACTTCAGCAGCATTGTCTCTCAAACCACGGGGTTATGACCCCCACGGGGATTATGGAAACCGGAGCCAAGTGGCTGGATGCCCCCATCCAGGGACTCCAACGGTCCCTGGGACCCACAAGACCATCCACAATGCCCCTTTCTCTTGATCATAACAAGAACTAGTTGTGCACAGTTGCTCACAAAATACTTCACACGCAGCATCTGCTACGATCCCCACAGCAATTCTGTCTGGTCTGTAGGGTGGCGGTTTGTATTTTACAGCTGGGGAAAGTGAGGCCCAAAGTGGTTTCTGGGGCTCAGGTATGGTCACGGCTAGGAAGTGGTGAGGCTGGAACTTCCCTCCAGGACTGGTCACACTGACTGACTTACCTGGTCAGTCGATGCCTCGGGTCATCCTTTTTCACCTGCTCCTGTCTATCATCTTTTCGCTTTCCTTCTCCCAGCACCGGTCCAACTGGAGAACTGCTGATGATATAAAACTCAACCACTTCATAAAAATCCATCACATTCTCTGCTTCTTCCCTTCCCCCATCCACACGTGCAGCCCAGAAACACAGGGAGGCTGATACCAAATGAAGACACTGAGAACACGACACATCAGTGTCATGACCCAGCAGCACTGAATGTCATCAAGCTCCTGACTGAGGAACAGAAAAGATGGTGTCAATGCTTATTATCAATGGTTTCTAAGACACTCTGACATGTATTTCTATTAAATTTTTTCATTTTCAAAGCACTTCTACAGGGCACCTGGGTGGCTCAGTCAGTTAAGCATCTGCCTTCAGCTCAGGTCATGATCTCAGGGTCCTGGGATCGAGCCCTACATCGGGCTCCCTGCTCAATGAGGAGTTTGCTTCTCCCTCTGCCTTTGCCCCTCCCCCCATTCTCTAATAACAAATAAAATCTTAAAAAAAAAAAAAAGCAGTTTTACATGCGTCGTCCGATCAATCTTGTTATAACATCTCTGTCTGTGGATGCTGACAGGCTACTACAGAGTGCTTAAGGGCTTCCTCAAGCCCCAGAGCAACACAGGCTTTGAGCAGCACTCCTCTATGAGCAGCAGTAATAACTTCAGCACGTCCACAGTTACTGATGTTCATGTGAGCCCTCAGTCTGGAAAAAGTTAGCAATGCATGGGTTAGCTCCTTAACAACATTACCATGATTTACTTCCTCCCACCTCTTTCTGGCAATAACACCACCAAAGATTCAAATATGGCTGATCCTTACCGTTCAGAAGACCTCTTTAATACTATCAGTTTTCCGCCTGAAAGTCCTTGGCAGGAGTCCCTTTCCATAGATCACGATGTTGGCTCAGGGCCGAGAGATGGTGTGGTTGACTCACAGGTCACTGCAGTTTATAAGAAGTCAGAATAATAAAAAGGAAGACAGGTCTGACATCACTGGCAAGGGAAAAATGTTAGCGTTGTGCTAAGTGAACTAATTAGAGCTAGCTCTGAATGACGTGGGAGGGGTAAAACCCTGTCGAACAAAGCCCAGCCCAAGGAAAAGGTCCACAGAAAAAGTCCAACCACTCTACTGAGTCTGCAAAGCTCAAAATTGACATTAACTTGTTATTTATCCCAAAGCCAAAGGAAAAAAACAAAATCTGCTCAAGCAAACCCTTTATTCATCACTTTACTAACCAGGGTGAAAGAGAAAGTGCTTTATGATAAAGTAATGAGAACACACAATGGGCACACGCACGCACACACACAAATGTACACACAATTGGTTTTAAATTGGCTTTGCTACAGCTGTATATCCAGGGTAAAAAGTACCTCTTTGTCCACTTAAGCTACTGCAATTTAAAAAAATAAAAGAAAAAATTTCAAGATAAGCTTGGCTTTATAATTCATTTGGTGAAAACCTAAATGCAGCTACAATCATTATTAGGCCCTGGTCTGTGAAAGACTCTATAGGAGTTAAAAGCAAGCCAGCACTACCTTTAGCCCATAGGGATTACTCTTTTATTAGTATAGTCTTGGGATTAGTGGAAATGTCTGTCTAATGAATGCAGCTACTATATTTGAGCACATGCCTGAATAAGCTACTTGTTGATTGAAACCTATCTATTTATAAGCACTTCTGCACGTTGTGAAAAATCCATCTGTATCACCACAGCATGGCGCCCACCGTTTGAATAAAGGCTCTTTGCCATTTCACTATAGGGCCTGTCGAACGAACAGGCAGAAAGGAAGTGTGTTGCATCTACTTAACAGGCTTTATTCCTCACTCTTGGCCTGTAAAGTAGAGTTACCTTATCTAAACAGTGATTTAGATTGATGTGGATGTTATAAAAACAGAAGTGGAAAAAAGTACTTTTCATGAGACTCACCCAGGGTTTTAACTTAGTAGATTTACCACAGTTTGCATAAACGGTCACAAAGAGCCCAAACTAGCCCTACCTTTGCTTATGTCACAGTCTTTGAGTGGCGTCTGGAACGTAGGTGAATTTACTTACTACATCTACCCAGGATCATTTCTTCCTTAAATTTCTGCTTACGAATAGCACACTGATAGCAGGTCCAATAGAAACAAGTACAGCATGAAGAATAGCCTTGAGATACAAATAAATCAATGCTCTCAATGTTTGGGGTCCTCCTTACCATACTGAGGCTCCATCTGAGGAAAGGCCAAGCACTCACCCTAAAAAGGAACCTCCAAGTCCAACCCGGGATTCTATAGCTGTGAGCCCCCCCCCCCCTTGCCGGCGCTTGACACATGCCCCATGGCTCTGCTTCCCAGACTCAGCAACCACTCCCTAAGCTTCCTGAGCTCGAGGTTTGGGTATAGAGAAGATATTTCTTATTCCATTGGGGCTTAACTCCTCTGCAGTTAGGGCCCCCATGTACTATGCGGCTTCTTTGGAAAGCTTCACTAAAGGGGAAAAAAAAGACTATAATAATCTTAACAGACCACAGGCTATTAAGAACTGAGATTTCACAGAATTTCTCTCCTTGAAGAACTTTATAAACAATGACAGGCAAACATTCCAGGCATCCCATTGTGATAAAGAGAAGACAGAAATCAGCAGACCACTGGAAGCTTTTGCTAGCCCCAACATAGCAAGTAGAGAGAGTTCTGGCTATTTCTCTTTCTAGAGTCTGTGAGCTTTAGTTTCCCGCAGACCTACATAGTGCATCGTGAGAGCTCCATAACTTGTAGCTATTGGCATGATTATTTATGCTATGGGAACTCAATAAATGTTAAAGAATCACATCTTATATATTCTAGCTGATGATGCACAAGAGTAATGCCAAAAACAAAAGTAGTGATACTCGAAAAGCAAAGTTGAAATTGATAAAAGATAAGATGTCTGGAAAAAGCAAACATTTAAATCATAATATAGCAATATGAAGCATCAAAGATCCTACAGCCAGCGAAATACAGCACTTTAAAGATGCTGTGTTACTGTCTCCGCAGCTGGGTTGAAAGTGCTCTAAGAGATGTTAAAAGCTCGATGAAAGGTGCTATTACCACCACACTCCCTTTACAGATGAAGAAATTAAGTACCTGAGTGTTAAGTATTAAGTGTTAGGAGGTGGTGGAGATGAGATTTTGATCAAACCCCAACTTTTCCTCCTTTACCATAGTACCTCCCCAAACACCTTCTTCAATTATGTTAAACATTCACATAAGGAAGATTATTAAGCATAATTAACAGAGCTATGTCTTTAAAAGAAGACATTTAACAGTACTCTCTTTTGTGAGATCATTCCAAGATAAAAGAGGGTATAGGGCATCACCCTGGACAATTTGATTCAACATAGCATTTGAGAATAGGCCTGGAAGGAGACGATCCTTTTGTGACTTGGTTTGTGACAACTCAACTCACTCATGTCTTTCTACCTTGAAGCCAAAGGAAAACAAACTGAGAACTAAAAACTTCTAATACTTGGAAACTCTTCCTCAATCTTCCATTTGATTTCTGAAATCTTTGTCCTTCAAAGTATTTGTCTATCCATTTTCTATTGGGGATCACAGCTGGGTACTGAGTTCATCTTAAAACCACACTCTATCCATCCGTCCATCCACCCACTCCATCCATCCATCCATCCATCCATCCATCCATCCATCTATGCACCCACTTCATCCATCCGTCCATCCATGCACCCACTTCATCCAACCATCCGTCCACCCATCCATCCATTTACCCACCTACTCTCCAACAGCTTCCACAAAAGATTTGAGTGGACATTTACGTTAACTCAGGCTACTAGCTCACTTTACTGGTCTTTCTTATAGTTACTATGTCTCCTCTAAAAGAAACTGCTTTGGGGCAGACACCAACTTTTTTTTTAGACTAGCGTACTAGAAAAGAGAAGCAAGTGGTTAAGGAAAGGAAAAGCACGGGTAAGCATTTATAACTAAAATTCATCCATGAAAGTTTTTAAAGACTGTTTTTTTAACATTCAGAATACCTGCATATGTGGAGTATGCATTTTTAAATTTCCAATGGCAGCTGAAACTCACAAAGAAGCCAGAGGTAGAAACTACTCACATTTTATAAATAAGAACATGGATAAAAAGCAAGGGTCAAATGACTGATGCACAGGACCCAAAATTCAGCAACCCAAGCCAGGACTGAGAATTCCTCACTATGACTTTTGTAGTAAGATTATTAAGCTCAGCTGCTGCTTTCAGTATTTGTTTCCACAGACATTACTAAGAAAGCATTTGACTTTGGCATTTTTGTAATACGGCACGATTTATGGCCGTCCTCACTCATAATCACCTTATTAAACGACCATCTTTAGGGCTGGCAATCTGCAAAATGAGGAGGGTCAGCCTGGTTAGTAGTGCTGAATTGCTCAATCAAAATTTGGGTTATGTCATTTTTTTTTCTTTCATTTTCTTGATTTAGAAGCTAAAGTATACCCACATTTCTAATTTAGCCAAGCCTCTATCTTTCCGACACCACTACAAAATCTCAAGAAGGAAAAAGATTTCCATCATTCAAACTACCCTTTTATCACTTTTGGATAATAATGCAGCCAATCTAATGATTCCACAAACTTGAAGTGTGCGATTTTTTTTTCCTGTTACAGACTAAGTCTTTCCAAAGGATGATCTAATTCATTTTAGGCTAAGAGAGAATAAACCCTATGTTAAAAAGAAAACTACAATTTTTTTTGCTCTTTGTGACGAAATACAGAATGATATACTGAATTCAGCTGCAACTAAGCCTAAAGAAACAGGGAACTTTTAATTAATGTACTTCAGAAAGTCCAAACGTGGAAAAATCACAAAAGAAGAATTTTAGCCATTAAAGAGAAATTTATTTTAAAAAATCAATTATGTTTCAGATACACAGGTAAAAGAGAAATTCAGAAGGTGAAACCTCCTTTTCCAGAAACTGTTCCCGGGATGGTCAGTACTGGTTTCGAAACTGGTTGCTTAGGCCTTGTAGCTCTATGACAACGGCGTCCATAGCTGCTGTTTCATCAGCTAACTCCCTGGAAATTTCTCCACTTGCCACATCTGTAAAAAGTTGCTGCAACATAAAGAACAAAGCAGAACTATCAAAACAATGACAATCTCTTTAAAATAAAATAGGTACAGAGGGCAGAATTAAAATTCGCTGTATCTAATAATACCACATGGTAGTAGCTATGGTTCATGTTTGTTCTGTTCAGCATCCTGGAAATGCACAAGCCGCAAACAGGCCTGAACTTGTAAATTGAAATGAGCTCTGCTCTTCAAATGGTTGCCCTGGGGGCACCTGGGTGGCTCAGTCATTAAGCGTCTGCCTTCGCTTGGGTCATGATCCCAGCGTTCTGGGATCGAGCCCCGCATCGGGTTCCTTGCTCAGCAGGAAGCCTGCTTCTTCCTCTCCCACTTCCCCTGCTTGTGTTCCCTCTCTCGCTGCCCGTCAAATAAATAAATACAATCTTTGAAGAAAAAAAAAAAGTTGCCCTGAACACTGGTTATTCATTTTTTTTTTAAAGATTTTATTTATTTATGTCAGATAGAGAGAGAAAGAACGCACAAGCAGGGCAAGTAGCAGGCAGAGGGAGAAGCAGGCTCCCTGCTGAGCAAGGACCCCCCCCCCATGTGGGACTCGATCCCAGGACCCGGGGATCACCTGAGTCAAAGGCAGATGCTTAACCGACTGAGCCACCCGGGCATCCCCTGGTTATTCATTTTAATGTCCTACAATGGTTTCAGGATGAATCGACATTTTTCATCCAAACAAAACAAATCTATTCGTTGTATATACATGCAAAATGAATATATTTTACATTCAAGCTCATACAAATCATATCCCTTCATGCTAATTATTTGAAAATTAATTATGGCTTAGGACTCAGAGGCCACAAAGATTATCAAGATTTGGAAAGAGCAAAGAAGCCCACCATATTAAAATAAAAATAAATGTGCCCTATTCCTGTAAAAGAAATTGCCTTGGGAGGCACAATGCAACATACTTTGATAATGCCACCACAGCTGAGACGTTCTGGAGAGCCTCTCTATTTGGAACTGCCTGCTGAGCCAGGATAGACGCCCAAGAAAATAAGCTTCAGGATTTTACAACCACCGTGTGTGTGTGTGTGTGTGTGTGTGTGTGTGTGTGTGTTGATCTGAAATGTAATTTACTCAACATACTATCTATCTTTTTCTTTTTTAAAAATTTTACTTATTTCTTATTATGTTTTTATTTTGGAGAGAGAGCACGTGTGTGAGAGTAGGGGTGAGGCAGAGGGAAAGAATCTCAAGCAGACTCCATGCTGAGTGTGGAGTCCGACAGAGGGCTCGAACCCAGGACCCTAAGATCATGACCTGAGCTGAAATCAAGTCAGTCGCTTAACTGACTGAGCCACCCAGGTGCCCCACTATCTATCTTTTTCATCAGACCTGACTAGATGACTTGTTTACCATTACCATATGACTGTTTACTATCACCATTGATGACAGCACCTGACAAGTGTTCTCAGGGTTATTCTAAAAAGGGAGTCCTGGAGATGTTTTGAGTGATGGCATAATCACTGGGACAAGCTTAAGAGTTTCACACAGTGATTTCTGAAGCCAAGAGCATTCACCTGAATGCAGGACTTCATCGATGTTTATAAAGATCTGTCACATTACCGTGTAGTCACACCGTACACAGCATTTCCTAAGAGAATGACCTAAGAACTGCTGCAGTGTGATCAGTAGAGAAAACACCTTTTAGAAAAATAACCTGGACTCACATAGCGAATTACAGTGCTTGCGAATCATCATGAATCTGCGTCACTCCCCTATGAACTAAAGAGGAAGGAAAGAGAAACTGAGGCTTAGAAAGAATGGATTATTTGCTGAGGATCCCAAAGCATGTAAGTGGTAAAATCTGTCCTGTCTCCAGGCTCTCCAGAGTTTTCTCCAACAGCCCTTAAGCCCTTTGCAGCAAATCTGCAGTGACATTGTGCTGAGGGGCAAGGAGTTGCTCTGGGTGGGGGTGGGGGAGGAAGGGGAGGGCATGGACTGGATGACGTCAGGTGAGTCTCTAGGCTCTAGGAGTTTATTTCTATGAAATCCCTGGTCTGGCAAGAAAAGATCAGAGATTGGTACAAACCAAACTTACTATGAGCTGTTTACTAGAGCTATCTTATTTCATTTTCAACATTTAAAGTGTTCTAAAAAAAGTGTTTTGGGGACTGCAATTCAGCTGAGCAAACCCAATTTGTTTAAAAAAAAATAGGAAAGGCATACGATCTACTACAAAATCAGAGACTCCCAAATATTCTAGCAAAACAGGCTTTCAAAGGAGGCATCAGGAGGAAAATTTTCCTGGCTGGGATCTAATGAGAACAAAATCTAAGCATAGATGATGTTCTGAGGCCTCATTTTCAATGTCTGGGAATCTTCCACAAAAGGGAGGATGGGCAGTACGTGCACAGACAAGACTATTTAAGTTTGCAGGTACAAATCTATGTAAAATGAATAACTTAAAAGAAAAAGCTTTGCACAGAGATGAGGGAACTAGTAGAGTATCTCCTGAGGAAATAAACAATCATGGGGAGGTTAGTGATCTAACCAAAACTAGGAAACCTAGCTCCCGATTTGAGAAGAGAAGTCAGAGGAAAAGCTTGCTACCTTGACTTTCTTTGAGAGCTCATGCAGCTTTCCGAGAGATACAAAATTCTGAAGTTATCCTACCAAGCCAGGAGGAAATACAGTTCTTCCTGGTAGATTCTAGAAACTGGGTTCCAGCTTGCAGATTAAAAGGGATAGTAAAACAAGTTAGTAATCTGAAGAGGCAAAAATGATGCCCTCATCTGAAAAGATCAAGCAATTAATAAAATGGCATACATACTCTGGGAAGGTTTTTACATGTGTCCAGAAGTGACATTCACTGTCTGCAGCCTTGCTCTCAGAAGTATTAGAATTCATTTACAGCCCAAGATTAAATAGTGAAGGCAAGCAAAAATGAGAAAAGAAAGCACCAAATTGTGTTAGAAATTGTATTCCTTGGAGCACCTGGGTGGCTCAGTCGGTTGGGCGTCTGCCTTCGGCTCAGGTCATGATCCAGGATCCTGGGATCAAGCCCCAAGTCGGGCTTCCCTGCTCTGCTGGGACCCTGCTTCTCCCTCTCCCTGCTCATGCTTTCTCTCTCTCTCTCTCTCTCAAATAAATAAATAAATAAATTTTTTAAAAAAGAAAAAAGAAAAGAAATTATGTTCCTTTACCGTTTGCTTCCAGAGGTGGAATCCCCACCTGGCTGCATGGATCTCCCAGGCTCTGCCCCATACCTGACCTGCCTCAGGTAGACACTCCGAGTCTGGGCTCCAAACCAGTTCCCTCGGGGATACTCGGGCATCCCCAACCCAGCGCTAGCTCACGTGGTGGCATTTGTAGATGGACGGCAAATGTTTTAGTTGTCAAATCTGAGCCACTCACCTACCTTAATCTTTGTGAAATCCATATACTACCTACTTAATATTTGTCTCTAAATCAACTTTTTAAACTTAGATAAAAGTCTTTTTTTTAGAGGAAACATTACTGAAAATGAAAAATAAGCGATGATATTCATGAAAATGTAGGTCTGAGGTGCTAGTTAAACTTTTTCTAACATGTGCCAAAATAAATATACGTTAAAATCAAAAGTTCAGCCAAGTGCTATCAGTGGCATATACGCCACACTTTGGACAAAGTGACAATAAGAAGAAGAGCATTGTTTTAATTTAAATTCAAGAAAGCAGTAGGGCTGGATTATAAATATTAATTTCAAAGACTCCTGAGTTACCCGTGTGAAGGGTGGTCTAGCCACTGGGCCGATAACACCCCCACCAGGACAACTGACCACCTGGGGGCTGATACCTAAAACGTAATGTGGGCCGAAAATCACCGATGTAAAAGAAGACTTAAGAGCAGTCAGCTCATGCTAGAGACGCTTTTTCCTATGACACTTGGAATTAATTCACATTTCACTCTCACCTTTGCTTTAGATAACAAGCCTTGTAAATTGAGTCGAACAGAAGAAAGCACCTGTACAGCCTCCTGGGGGCTGGATTTGTTTTTACTGTGTTTTATAGCCACTGAAACATAAATACGGGAGAAAACATGAATTAAACCCTCGTAATGATAATTTACAAGTACAAGAAACAATGACTTAATTAGGATTTTATAGTACAGACTTTAGAAATATTCCCGCATGGAAAGTTTTTGTTTTGGCAAAAGGACAATTATATGCATAATTCCCCCCATTATCCTTCTTAACACTTATTGCTAAAAGGAGAATTTGGAGGGAAATGGGTGATTTTTGGTAAGTTACAGATCATCGGGAAGAGACCCTAAACACACACACACACACACACACACACGTGAAATTAGGCAAAAAGAGACTAAATCTCACTGAACACAAGGGGCCAACGGAGGGCAAAACCAGGTGTAGCACACCTTCAGTGTAGCCTCCCGGAGCGCCGGGGCCCTAACAGGGACTCACAGTTGCCCATGACAGCAGCCTGGGTAAGTGACACCCAGGTATTTACAGCTCAATTCTAACTGCATTTTCCTACTCGGGGCTTCCTGCCCAACCTGGCAGAAGTGACGTCAACAACCGAGGTGCTTGCATTCAGTGAAGGCGACCACACCCGGGCTCTCAGGTTGCTGAGATGGGCCTGGCATCAGCAGGGGGTGGGAGAGAATGAAGTCACTCACGGGTGACCACTCCACCTTCAGCATGCCGGGGGGGGGGGGTGTCCCATCTTCTGAAAATGTGAAGTTATCAAGAGGGCATAATCCCCCTTAGCAGAAGGCCTGGCTGTTGATGATTTATAAGAACAAGTGAAGAGCTCTGTAAAAATACAACACCTGATACCTCTCCACCGATTTGTTTTTGGTTTTGTTCTTCTAAATTATGCTTGCCACAATTGTCCACAATAGCTAAATTGTGGAAGGAGCCGAAATGCCCTTCAACAGACGAATGGATAAAGAAGATGTGGTCCATATATACAAAGGAATATTACTCAGCCATCAAAAAGAACGATTTCTCAACATTTGCTGCAACATGGACGGGACTGGAGGAGATTATGCTAAGTGAAATAAGTCAAGCAGAGAAAGACAATTATCATACGGTTTCACTCATTTATGGAACATAAGAAATAGGAAGATCGGTAGGAGAAGGAAGGGAAGAATGAAGGGGGG
>NW_024426774.1:25677011-25713700 GCF_017311325.1 Ursus maritimus | reverse complement strand
GGGGGGTAAACAGAAGGGGGAATGAACCATGAGAGACTATGGACTCTGGGAAACAAACTGAGAGCTTCAGAGGGGAGGGGGGTGGGGGATTGGGATAGGCCAGTGATGGGTATTAAGGAGGGCACGTATTGCATGGTGCACTGGGTGTTATATGCAAGTAATGAATCATGAAACATTACATCAAAAACTAGGGATGTACTGTATGGTGACTAACATAACATAATAAAAATTATTATAAAAAAATAAATAAAATAAATTATGCTTGCCACAAAGCAGACCGACAGCCAGATCCTAGTTTAAAACTACACTAAACAGTGCAACAATGGAAGTCACTTAGTGCCCTAGATCTTAGACCAGGAATGGAAAATAGGTGTTTCTCTTGCATGCAAACTCTCGTCAACTGGCGGGGATTGCCTGTGCTGGCAAAATCGTTTTATCATTATTATCTTCCATTGCTGGTGAGAACCAAGTTTGACATTCTCATTTCAAAATGATTATTAGATTTTGACATTTCTCAGCAAAGGGTTGAAACAATGCATGGTAATCAACAACATGCAACTCATTTTCAAAGGGCACAGTCAACCTGGAGATAGTGAAGATTATGATGTCTGTGTCCCTTTGGAGAAGAAAGTTGTAACTACCATGGGTGAGGTAGTTAAATGGGCTGTTAAATATCTAGGAACGTATCAGAAACAGTTGTGATTCTTTTTTTAAATCCTATTTTCATTCTGGGGAAAAAAACAGAGCAAAAAGACAAAACCACTATTAGATCCCTTGCTCATTCTCATTTCCAAAAGGCACATATTGCATGGTGCACTGGGTGTTATACGCAACTAATGAATCATCGAACTTTACATCAGAAACCAGGGATGTACTGTATGGTGACTAACATGATATACTAAAAAAAATTAAAATAAAAAAAATAAAATAAAATATTGAGCACACACACACAAAAAAGCACTAGAGACAAAGATAAGAGTTCTAGAAAGACAGAGAAATAAAATGCTGTTTCAAATCATCAGGAAATCCAAGACAGCAGTGCTTCCTCCAGGCAAACTATAGTTAAAATGCATAACTATTATTTTGAAAGTCCTGGATGGCAAAGAAGGAACCAGCTTTTGCCCACCCTTTCCCAGAAAACAATAGCAGAAACTGGAAATGAATAGCCCCCAGACAATACAAATGGATACACAATAGCAACACTGTTACAGAAAGGTCTCAAGCCCTATGTAGAGACACTGCAGGGTCTTATCAAGCCTTCCAAAGTACATGGTTACTCTTAAAAATAGCAACCCAAAAGGGAGTAAGTCATGGGGAGATGTGTGTGTGTGCGGAGATTTTTTTTTTTTTAATGTTCTATTTCCTTTTTCAGAATTGAGCAAGGCGGACAACAGTGCCGGGGAGAAAAATTTTAAAAAGAGAATATATAACAACTGAGCACTGGTCTACAAAAACAACAAAGAAAAGGTAAAGATTTATCTTCGTAAATCTAAAATATCACCAGAAACTAAAACTGAGCATCCACTCAAAGATGCTTAAAATGTTGTAGGAACACCAACGCCTAATTCATTAAAGTCAGAGGGAACTTAAAAGAACAGAAGCTTGTTTTTCTCCCAGTGTTGCCCTGATGAAAAAACGGTGCCCAAAATAGCTTAAAAACAACTTCAAGACACAAAATGAAGATTTTCTTCCTGCAGTACTTATTTCTTTAACCTGCGCATTTATATTTGACGGGTTTAAACAGCATCACTTAGTGATTACACAAAATATCTTGGCTTTGGCTGTTACGAAGCTAGCTGTACACAGAACTGTTTAGGTTTGGCAATCTCAAGTAGATAAGATAAATTCTTCCAAGGAGATTGCACCTTGCTATAATTATGTACATAATACACCTGGGAATGGGTCTCCTCAAACATGGTACTATATCCATCAAAGCCAAAGGCATCAGGACTGAATTCCATCTGAGCCCACCCACCATGAGGCCAGCACAAGCCACGTGAACTGCAGCCACATTCCATGGGACTATCAGCAATGACCTCCACCTCGTCTACTCTGAATTTCAGCTGGACAGAGTTCAGCATGTCTCCCTGATCTGTCAAGGGGTAGGCGGCCCAGATAATTGGATATTTATATTCTTTTTGTCAGTGATATCAACGACCATAAGTAGAATTATCAACTACTAAACCCATTTCTAAACAGTCTGAATGTTCTGTGACTTCTTTAGAGACACGTTAAACTTTACTCTTGTTCTTCATTTTTCTCTTTTTAGTTTTGAATGCCTTATCAGACAGCTCAGCTCCTCTACCCCAGAAGGAACAGGATTGGGGTGAGGAGGTCAGGGATTCACATTTCAACCATGTGCAAGATACTCTTAAGTGTTTAAATATGTTTTCATTTATTCTTCGTAACAAGAAGGTAGGCATTACCCCCATTTTACTGATGAGGGAACTAAGGCTCAGAGGAGTTAAGTCATTTACCCAGCACCACCTAGCAAGTACGTGGCAGGGCTGGTCCTGGAGTCTCCTGATCTCAAAGGTCTGCCCTCTTTATGGTCCCTGTTGGCTCTCCAATTACTGTAATTATTAGTTGCCAAAGAAGTTAGAGGAGGACTTTAGGAAAGGTTCATAGTCTCTGTGACTCAGTTCTTAACACTGTGGCTTCATTATTTTATTTGAACTGCATTCCCAGGGCATCACACATCCATATTCAATTCTAAATATAAAAATGCATTATTAAATTTAACTGGTATAGTTTTCATTAATGCAAATAATGAAAAGGGGCCTTTATCTGGAATATACCCAATAGGCATGCAACCTTGTATGTAAAGTTATCTCTTCCCTCAAATATCACCCACTGAATTTCCCAAAGGTAGGGATGGGATTATATTTTTTATTTCTTTTGCATATGCCATAGCTCTTTTACATTGCTATGTTCTCCAATAATCTATGTGTGTTTGAGAAAAAATATTTTCATTTATAAAGGAAGACTATCAGTCAGGAAATGTTAACAGATTTCCTTAATACTACACAATCAACACAAACAGACTCTGTGTGCGTGCAGGTTAGACACAGCTGGAAAGGTACTTCACGTCTCCTAATACCTGTCACTTATGCCAACGGTATCTAAGCCTCTAGCCTTCCTACCACTCCAGCCTCTATTTGCTCCTATTGCTCCAAAGTGCTTACCACCTAGTAGCTGGTCTTATAAAGATTTGCTGCATGAAATATGACAATTTCCATATAACAAAATACTCTGAACTTATTTGTAATGGAACTTCACTTTTGACAAATTCTTTTTCAGTAAAAATACATTAAACCGTGGCAGGGATATCAAGCGTTACATCGAATACCATGTGCGAGTCCTAAGGCTCTCTGCACCACTTCCTTAAATGATGTTATATCTCTCTCCCAACAACTGGACTGTGTGTCACACTTGTATGCCTTAGAGAGACACTGGAACGCCTGAGGACAGAAAAAGAACAATGTTCAGAAAAACAAGTAGAATTCGCATTTCAAACTCTGTTTCCTGGAAGTCATGTGGAACTAATTCCAACTTGAAAGACGAGCATCTGTGTTATGCAGCACGGTCTTTATTATTCTCATCAAAGAAGGGGTACAGATGCACACCCAACAGCAACAAGCAATTAAAAGCAATCAGATGGATTTATCTGGACAGAGATACTTCCCTCCAAACAGAAAAAGAGAGATGCCAGATTTGAAAATCTAGAAGAAGGGCACACACCTTTCCTCAGCATCTGTAGCCATCAGCTTACAAGCCCGGTTTAGAGAAAGAGGCATGAACTTGGCGACACCTACAGAATTACCGACAGGCGTGATACTCACAAAAGTTTAAAACACTCTTTCACGGCCCCATCCTCGCAGATTCTTGAGGGAGAAGTCACGGATCAGAGAATTCCGACGACCCGATTCCAGATATACAAGAGCACGTAATTCAAGAAGAAATGGAAGGACAGAAAGTGGGAGTGTGTGGTGCGTGCGTGTGCGTATGTGTTCTCTGGGCTGACAAGCTGGGCGGACTGAGGGAGGAGAGGTGGCCAGGAATCCCACAGACTAGCTGTACTGCAGCGAATTCCAAACTCGCGCAAGGAGTACATTTGATTTGTTGTGGACGTTTTGAAAAAAACAGAAAACAATTATTTTAGCCTTGGAAACTCTGGGGGCTCCTCTGAGTTCTAAGATAAGAGGCCAAAGGCATAACTTGGGTGTAACTGGTGTTCTAATGCACTTCCGAGAAAGGGACAGGGTAACCTCTGTAAAGCATTTAAAAGCTCTCCTCCAATGTTCTTATCTAGCGCCTTTTTTTTTTTTTCCTTCCATGGCCCCTATCTCAGATCTAAACCTTCTTTTGTCCCTGGACCCCATCTACCTGAGTCTTTAGCAAGGAGCCTGAAGAAAGGGCTGAGGGTGAATAATGTGAACAGCGGCTTGCTGCAACCCTGGGTTGCGGAAAGAGGCAGGAGACCCTTTTGCAGGAAATAGAGAAAAATTATGCAAGAAAAATTCATGGAAAGAAAAAAGAAAATGAACGCTTACAAGTCTTAACCTGCCCGCAATTCAAAGTGCTTATGGTAAAGATTCTGAATCCAAATGGAAAACCTGAGCTTATCAATCTTCCCTTTCAAGCTATTTAACTCTTCCTCCAAACATCAAGGAAGCAGATCCACTACACATAATTCAAACAAAAGGCAAGCACCCAGGAGGACTGAAAGAGAACTTACCTTTTCATTTTCATCAGGCTTTTCACTCTGCCCATTTCCATACACTTCAGCATACAGCCTCCAGATTTCTCCATCATTCGTCACTCTTGAAGTCACTCTGCCAAGTAACTCCTGCAGCTTTCCTTTGAGGCCAGTTGCAACATCCCCACTTCGATCAGTCATCCCATCCACTACTGCCCTGACCAGAATTTTAAGGACCTTAAAAAATCCACAGAACAAACTGGTAAGCTACAAACATCAAGTAACAAAAAATAAAGGGCTCCCATCACCATCATCAATGACAGTGACGGTGAAAAACCTTGAGACCTGATGGAACATCACCTTTACATTTTTTAAAAATAAACATCAAGTCATCTGTGAAGAGAGACATTTTGACTTCTTCTTTGCTGATTTGGATACCTTTGATCCCGTTTTGTTGTCTGATTGCTGTTGCAAGGACTTCTAGTACTATGTTGAATAATAGTGGTGAGAGTGGGCATCCTTGTCGTGTTCCTGATCTTAAGGGAAAGGCTTCCAGCTTTTCCCCATTGAGAATGATATTTGCTGTAGGCTTTTCATAGATGGTTTTCATGAAATTGAGGAATGTACCCTCTATCCCTACACTCTGAAGTGTTTTAATCAGAAAAGGATGGTGTATTTTGTCAAATGCTTTTTCTGCATCTATTGAGAGGATCATATGGTTCTTGACTCTTTTCTTGTTGATACGATCTATCACACTGATCGATTTGCGAATGTTGAACCACCTTGCATCCCAGGGATGAATCCCACTTGGTCATGATGGATAATCCTTTTAATGTACTGTTGGATCCGATTAGCTAGGATCTTGTTGAGAAATTTGGCGTCCATATTCATCAGGGATATCGGTCTGTAATTTTCCTTTTTGATGGGGTCTTTGCCTGGTTTGGGGATCAAGGTAATACTGGCCTCATAGAATGAGTTTGGTAGTTTTCCTTCTGTTTCTATTTTTTGAAACAACTTCAGGAGAATAGGTATTATCTCTTCTTTGAATTTTTGGTAGAATTCCCCAGGGAATCCGTCAGGCCCTGGACTCTTGTTTTTCGGGAGGTTTTTGATCACTGCTTCAATCTCTTTATAATTAATCGGTCTGTTTAAACAATCAATTTCTTCCTGTTTCAGTCTTGGTAGTTTATAGGTTTCCAGGAAAGCATCCATTTCTTCCAGGTTGTTTAATTTATTGGCATAAAGCTGTTGATAAAAGTTTCTAATGATCCTTCCTCTTTCATTGGTGTTGGTTGTGACCTCTCCCTTTTCATTCACAATTTTATTAATTTGGGTCCTTTCTCTATTCTTTTCAATAAATGGTGCTGGGAAAATTGGACAGCTACATGCAAAAGAATGAAACTTGACCACTCTCTCACACCATACACAAAGATAAACTCCAAATGGATGAAAGACCTCGATGTGAGACAGGAATCCATCAAAATCCTAGAGGAGAACATAGGCAGCAACCTCTACGACATCGGCCAATGCAACTTTTTTCATGACACATCTCCAAAGGCAAGAGAAACAAAAGAAAAAATGAACTTGTGGGACTTCATCAAGATAAAAAGCTTCTGCATAGCCAAGGAAACAGTCAAAAAAACTAAGAGGCAGCCCACGGAATGGGAGAAGATATTTGCAAATGACACTACAGATAAAAGACTGGTATCTAAGTTCTACAAAGAACTTCTCAAACTCAATACACAAGAAACAAATAAACAAATCAAAAAATGGGCAGAAGATATGAACAGACACTTTTCCAATGAAGACATACAAATGGCTAACAGACACATGAAAAAATGTTCAAAATCATTAGCCATCAGGGAAATTCAAATCAAAACCACATTGAGATACCACCTTTTGCCAGTTAGAATGGCAAAAATTGACAAGGCAGAAACAACAAATGTTGGAGAAGATGTGGAGAAAGGGGATCCCTCCTACATTGTTGGTGGGAATGCAAGTTGGTACAGCCACTCTGGAAAACAGTATGGAGGTCCCTTAAAAAGTTAAAAATTGAGCTACCCTATGATCCAGCAATCGCACTACTGGGTATTTACCCCAAAGATACAGACGTAGTAAAGAGAAGGGCTATATGCACCCCAATGTTCATAGCAGCATTGTCTACAATAGCTAAATCGTGGAAGGAGCCGAGATGCCCTTCAACAGACGAATGGATAAAGAAGATGTGGTCCATATATACAAAGGAATATTACTCAGCTATCAAAAAGAACGATTTCTCAACATTTGCTGCAACATGGACGGGACTGGAGGAGATAATGCTAAGTGAAATAAGTCAAGCAGAGAAAGACAATTATCATATGGTTTCACTCATTTATAGAACATAAGAAGTAGGAAGATCGGTAGGAGAAGAAAGGGAAGAAGAAAGGGGGCTAAACAGAGGGGGAATGAACCATGAGAGACTATGGACTCTGGGAAACCAACTGAGGGCTTCAGAGGGGAGGGGGGTGGGGGAATGGGATAGGCTGGTGATGGGTATTAAGGAGGGCACATATTGCATGGTGCACTGGGTGTTATACGCAAGTAATGAATCATGGAACTTTACATCAAAAACTAGGGATGTACTGTATGGTGACTAACATAATATAATAAAAAAATTATTATTATAAAAAAATTAATAAACATCAAGCCATCCTGAACCACTCTCTAGAATCACATGCTGATTCACATGGGGTTCCTTTTAAGGCTCCTTGGAGGCTTCTTCTTTTACAGGCTTGATGCTTCTCTCTTCTCATTCTGAGTGCTATCTCTGAATGATGATTGACACCTGTAGCTTTTAGGAATGTAAGCTCAGACTCAAGGCCCTAATTACATACAGCAATAAAAGTGGAGAAGAGAACATTCAATGGTGTTTTTTCTTTCTTGTTTGGACAAGAACCTTATCTCTGCTTGTAAATTCACATTACAACCACATGTGTAGTTTTAATTCTTAAAATAATAAAATTCTTATTACAATCTCACTCAGGGTTTTAAATCTAAAAGTAACAATGCAGAAGAAATTGCATGAATATGCACTACAGTCAAGTGATCATTCTTTAAACATTTCAAGGATTAATACGTTTTAAAAGGGATGGTCTATTAAAATAGTTACTATCAAGTACAAATAAACCATGCTAAATTAGTAAAATACTTTGCTTTCTCTGCAATCTGACAATTGACCCAACATCCCATCCTCTCACTTTACCTATAGGAGGAGACGGGGGAGAGAAAACTTTTAGCTTTCTTGCCAATAAAAATCGAGAGTGGGAGCGCAGGTGTTTGAGAGGGGAAAAGTTGGAGAAGAGTGTGTGTGTATTTGGTGGTGTGTGAAGGGAACAGAAACATAAGAGGTTAGGAGGTGGCATGTCTATGTGAACAGGGGCAGGTAGGGTGAAGGGAACTTTAGACAGGAAGATACCAAAGCCTCTACACAATTCATGCTGATGTCACAAGAAGAGAGTGGGACCTTGAACAGGAATGGAAGAATGACAAATGTCTGCATACTCTCTGTTTGTTAAATGTCCAGTTGAATGAGCTTAGAAGAAAGTTCTATAAGGATGAACAGATAATAGAAGTCATTCATGACCATGGCAGATACTGCCTAAAGAGATTCTGCTGGCTAAGAATCAGATTACAGATAGAATCCTGAGGAACACTACACTTAAGGGAAGGTAAACAGGGGTCTATGCATAAGCAACAGGGGTGAACAGGGGTCTATGCATAAGAAGGAGTGCTCAGAAAGATGGGATAAAGTGATGTCATGGAAACCAAGGAAGGAGGAAGTAACAAGAAGAGCACAGCTATAAAAGTTTAGGGCTGGAAGACTCCACTGGATTTAGCAATTACAAAGGGTTAGTGACTGTATCCAGAAAAAAGGCAGAAGAAAGGCAGGAGACATTATGACTTCAGGCGAGAGGCTTACAAAGAGAGAGAAAAACATGAAAACCAAGACAATTACTAACATTATAAAAAACAAAAAGCAAAAAGAGGGCCTAATCATAGCAACCTGTTAGGCTGTTAACAGTAGACTGTTAATAGAGAACATTCGTTTAACCAAAAAATTTAATGTAAATATCCTGGGAAGATAAGAAACAGAAGTAGCACTTGGGGTGCCTGGGTAGCTCAGTCAGTTCAGCATCCGACTCTTGGTTTTGGCTCAGGTCACGATCACAGGGTCATGAGATCGAGCCCCACATCATCAAGCTCCACGCTTAGCTCTCTCCCTCTCCCTCCCCATCCCCCTCTGCTCCTCTCCACCTCTTGTGCTCTCAAATAAATAATATAAATAAATAAATAAATAAACAATATCCTTTTAAACAAAGAAAGAGAAGTAGCAGAGGTGTTGATATAAGGGAGTTAAGTCCTTGCTTACTATAATAGTGAACAGATAATACCTAAATTTGGTTAATAAAAGTAGCAGTATATATTTATATTATGAAATATGGAAATGTGCAAATGGCAAAAGAAACACTAAATACTATATACTAAATACTATACACTCCTTTAAGGAACAGGATCTTTAGGACTAGAAAGGGGTAGAACAGGAAATTGCTGTATTTTGTTATAAGCCTTTGACTACTATTTAAGTTGTATATATGTATGTATCATTTTCATAAAATAAAAATTTGTAACTTGTAACTTATCCAAGTCACACACCTGGGGAAGGTGGAGCTGGATTTGAACCCACAGTCCAGGTCCTGGATCTTGCGCTCAAGCATTCGTGTGTTCATTTACGAGGCACAGTTCCTTATTCCTGTTATTTCTTCCTTTCTAATAATAGATTCTTTTATACTGGAAAAATTCCTCATTTATGACATATGTATACTAATGACTGTGATCATTTCATTATCATTTCTTTACCAAATCCTGAATGGATCAAAACCAAACAGGTTTTTGTAGTTTTATTATTATTTTTTTTACTTCCCCAAGACATCAGAGTTAATAAAAAAAAAAAAAAAGGAAAAATAAAATTCCCAAACACAAGCACTACTAACATTGCAGTGAATTTCTTCTAATTTTTTACTATGTGTAAATTTTTAAATATTATGTAAACGGTCTTATCTTCCCCGTTTCACTTAACATTATGTCATAGAATTTTTTCATGTTTTCATATACTGTTTAAAATAGACCATTTTAGGGGCGCCTGGGTGGCACAGCAGTTAGGCGTCTGCCTTCGGCTCAGGGCGTGATCCTGGCGTTATGGGATCGAGCCCCACATCAGGCTCCTCCGCTGTGAGCCTGCTTCTTCCTCGCCCACTCCCCCTGCTTGTGTTCCCTCTCTCGCTAGCTGTCTCTATCTCTGTCGAATAAATAAATAAAATCTTAAAAAAATAAAATAAAATAGACCATTTTAATAGATTCAAAATATTCCACTGGGTTGACAGACTGTAGTCTATTTAACAATTTCCCTGCAGTCAGATAGAGGCTGCTTCCATGTGCTGCCACTGTTGTTATTATTATTATAAATACCACTTCAATGCGTATCTTTGTGCCCAAAGTTTTTTTCTACACTGAAGCTTTCCTTAGGTTAGATTTCCAAAACAGGAGCACCTGGCTGGCTCAGTCAGTGGCGCATGCGACTCTTGATCTCAGGGTTGTGAGTTCGAGCCCCACCTTGGTGTAGAGGTTACTTAAAAAAACAGAAAATTGTAAAAAAAAAAAAAAAAAAAAAAAAAGAATTCCAGAAACAGAATTATGGAATCAAGGGAATAAACATTTTAGGATTCTGGCAGTGAGTCTGATACTTTCTAAAAGGGCTAAATCGAATTAGATGCCTATCAGTAGTATATGAAAATGTGTCATTTCATTGCATAGTATCAGTACTGAGCACATCATTATTTTTTAAATCTTTGATACTTTGTTCTACTAAAGGTATATGCAGCTATTATTTTGAATTTTATTTCTTTTATTATTTAGTGCACTTAAATCTCCTTTCAAATGTTTGCTGAGTAAACATACTTCCTTTTAAAGATACTTAAATGTTTTCTTAATTTGTATTGAACTCATTTGTTTCCAACGTGGAAACAGCTCTACTGTTAATCTCTGTTATGGAAATAACAGAATCCACAAGCTGATGGACTGATCCACTGCTGGCTCCTCCTTCTGAACCCAACAGCACACACACATGGCTTGAGAAAGGAGAGAGCTGATGAACCCGAGGCAGAAGCAGCAAACACATGAGAAACCATGGGAGACAGAAACTGGCTGCGGGCGAAGGGCAGCCAAGAGTGGAAGAGTGCCAGGTGCCAGTCCCCACAGGTGGGCGTGCCATCAGCACGGGACATGGCCACACAGCAGTGCCGGCCCAGGGCAAGCCAGGGACCTGCGGGTGCAGCTGGGCAGAGGCCCCGGCCGCCTGGCTGGCCCTCCACCTGCCAAGGTTAACGTTAGAGGGCTACTCAGGAACACGGGCACAGGAGGAAAGCAGCACCCAGCAGAGAAGAGGGAGGTGTCTTGAAGAGCCAGACCACCTACTGGTGGTGGGAGGGGGCCGTGGTGAAGTGCACCCAAGGGGTTACATTCCCCTAGGGCCCAGACTCTTGCGGAAGGGCACTGCTTCGGCCCTCCCACCAGCATGTATTACCAGTGGAAAGGCAAAATCCCCAAGGTGAGTATGAGCCAATCGAGAAAAAAGAATACATCAGAGAAGTGCAGCCATAACGAAATAAACAAAATGAACAGCCTACATGAGAAAGATTTAAAGGGTCATGTGGAAGAAAACTTGTTACCTTGCTTTCATAATACATACTCTCAGGAGGAGAGGAAGGAAAACCAAGGTGACAGTGAGACCCCAGGGGTAGCAGCACATATGGGGAAGAAATCAGAGGGAGGGCTGAGCCTGGAGGGGCTGTCACCAACAGGGGAAGGGTGCCAAGGAGACGAGGAAGCCACAGGTAAGAAGTGCGAAATTCTGGAAGCCCAGTGAAGGAAGCATTTCGAGGAGGAAGGGATCCGTGGTGTTAGACACTGCCGACAGGCTGAAGAACTTGAGGACTGAAGAATGTGCCCTGGAAGCTCCAGGAGGGACCTTGCCCACAGCGCAGGTCAGTAGACAGGGGGAGCTCACCGGCATGAGCTCCAACGCGGCAGGGAGGAGGGGAAGCGGAGGCCATGGGGGAAGACGCTTCTCCTCTGAGCTACAGAGCCGCAGAGAGATGGGGTGGTGGCTGGGGAGGAAGTGAGTGTGCACAAATTACTCACGCGCACGGCTGGAAGACACAGAGGATGTTCACAAACCAGAGCAACAGATAAACGCATTTGTAGTATTTTCCCATTTGTAAAGGAGCACAAGTTATAGAGGTATATTTTAATCCACAGTGATCCTAAGGGAGGGCGAACTAGCCTTTTTATCTGAAAACTAATCCTAACAGTCTACTCCAAAGACGATTCTTTAGTCTGTGTTTACTTTCCTGGGGTTCAGGACACCCATGTGGTAATCTAATGAGAATTCAGAACCCTCTTTCCAGAATGTGCATATCCACATACACAAGTCTTTTTCACAGTGTTGCAAGCCATACCACAATCTCCTAAAGCCTAACAATGGATCCTTCTTAGAAATCCTACTTTGTGTGTGTGAGAGAGAGAGAGAGAGAGAGAGAGAGAGAGACCAAGACTCTTCAATTACAGAGTACAAACTGATGGTCACCAGAGGGGAGATGGGGGGAGAGGGGGGAAATAGGTGATGGGGATGGAGGAGGGCACTTGTTGTGATGAGCACTGGGTGCTGTGTGAAGTGCTGAGTCACTATATTGTACACCTGAAACTAATGTAACACTGTATGTTAACTATACTGGACTTAAAACTTAAAAAAAAAAAAGAGAAATCCTAGTTTGTCCACCATGGCATGGGATTTCGGTCTTCTTCTCTCAACATTGCATATGACCGAGTTCTATTTGAAAAGCTTTATTAGTTTTCTATCAACTCCCTCCCTATTCTTACTATCTCCTTTGTCACTTCCAGATGTTCAAACACCTGGCATCATCTGCTAAAGGCAAGGCCTTTACATGATGAGTGGCGGTCTCTCTGGCCTCCTGTTGGTGTAGCTCTGTGCACGTCATCTCTGCCATCACAACCGCTACCACTGAGGTGCTGCTGTGTGTTAGGTCACCGCCCGGCCTTTACCGACCCCACTATTCTCGAAGGCCGTGCTTTCCCCCTGGAAAGGAGCATAACAGTTGTGGTGGGTCAGCTGTGGTGAATCTGCATCCTCCCCAAATTCATATCTAAACAGAACTCACAATGTGATCTTATTTCAAACAGATATAATTTGCAGATACAATTAGTTAAGATGAAGTTTTACCAGGGTTAGGGTTGTTGGAGGAGGAGGAGGAGGAGGAGGAGGAGCCACCAGCATCCAGAGGAAGCCAGGAAAGACTGCTCGCCACAGTCTTCAGAGGAAGCACGGCCTGGCCGACACCTTGATTTCGGACTTCAAGCCTCCAGAACCGAGTGGGGAGAACACACTTCTGTTGTATGAAGACACCAAGTCTGTGGTAACTTGTTAGAGCAGCCGCAGGAGACTAATCCAGGAGTGTCAGGTAGAAAGACCCAGATGACACTGAAATCACTGAGACAGTCTCTCCCCAGGGCACTTACCCGGCTTCTCCTAATCCTCTTCCAGGTTCAGTTCAGGAAGCACTAAATGAATGGCTGTCACATCACAGCCTATCCCTTCTAGGGATGGTGACCTCGGGCACCCCACTCCGATGGCATTCTTTCCCCAAGTGGAGAAGTTTCAAACATCAAATCTCTCAGTTTTCCTTCCTGGGGTATGGCTTTTGTGTCATGATTGAAAATAGTTTCTCCAACCCCAAGCTCATAAAATATATTTGCCATACTTTCTTTTCTTTCAGTGCCTTTATGGTTTTAATTTTTTCAGTGATGATGAAGATGATGATGATGATGAAAGCAGCCACACTTAGAACACCTGTACGTGCCAAGCACTGTTCCAAGCCCTTTCCAGAGATCAACTCATATACTCCTCACAACAGTCCTTGGGAGGCAGATACTATTTTCATCCCCATCTTACGACAGTGAGGCACAAAGTGATTAAGTTCCCCAAGGCCATAAAGCTGGTGACTGCCAGAGGTGGGCTGCAAGCCCGGACCGTCTAAGTCCAGAAACTACGCTCAGATCTACAACGTAATCCTGTCTCTCAAGGCACTCCAATTTAAATATATGGTCCACTTGAATTTATTTTGGTATAAGCAGTGAAGCAGAGCTTTAGTATTTTATCCCAAATGCTTGGCCAACTATTCCGATACATATTGAATATTCTATTTTTACCCGACAGACTTAAAATGTCATCTTTATCATGGACCACATTCTCATACTTACTTGAGTCTGTTTCTGAATCCTCTGTCCTGTCACATTTCATTCCCGTAGCAGATGTTAACTCTTTATATAATAAGGGTATTATTAGCTTTTTATCTTTCCTATTTGTTACAAATATTCTATCGCATACTTTTTAAATGTGGTCACAAAAATTCTTTCAAGTTTTCTTTTATTGCTTTAAAGTTCAAAGATTTGGGAAGTATCCACTTCTATTCCTGATATTTTTTATGAGATGAAACAATATTTTGCATATAGTTAGTCCATTTGGAATTCATTTGATGTATCATAAAATAAACTAAGTATATTTTTTAAGGCTGATGCTTAGAGGGATTTCATTCTCATCAATAGAAACAGGTCTGTAGTTTCTCACAGACCCCCCAAACCAACGCCATTGCCACAGATGCCCTGCAATGACCTCTTAATCCCTCGCCCACGTGTCTCATTCACTGAGGTGATGCAGAACTTTCGTTCTCTATCCTGAGCCTCCTTCTCACCTCCATTCCGGACCGTGCCTAGGGGAGGCAGCAGCAAAGAATGACTGTGGGGAGCCACCTCCAGCCCCTGAAGAGAGCTCACGTTTCCTCACGTGGAGGAACGGTGATTCCGACGTACATGCTGAAGGTTCCCCGCAAAGAGAAAGGCCGAACTGTCCCCATCCCTAACACTAACCTTGGAATCCTTGGCCAGGTCTCACCAAAATCTTGGCGGAAAGCACAAGGTGTTGGCCCTTTGAATTCTGGAGGTCTTCAAAGCAGGAAGGAATGGGATTGCCTGAGGGCCAGTTACAAAAACTTCCAGGAGGGCGCCAGGCCAGGAGTGAAGCCATTTTCCGCCTCCTGGCTTGGCGGCCTCCCTGCTCCACTTGGAGCTCTTTACAGAACTTGCTCTGTTTCCTGGCCTGATAACCCTGACCCTTGGCTTCCCCAGACCTCGGTTATCACAGCGAGGTAGGGAGTTTAATATTTGCTTTTTCATTTCTTCAGGGAAAAAAAAAAGAAACGTCTTCGATTGTGGAAAAGGCGTGCCCAGGCTTTCAGGTTAAAAAGACGAGACTTTAGGCTTCAAGTCTTGGCTCTACTACCCCTTGCTCACTCTGAAACATCAGCCTTATTAATTCACCTTGCTGAGCCGCAGAAAACTCAGCAATCAAATGGAAATAATACTGACCTTACAGATTTAATTCGTGTAAGATACACCCATCCCCTCCCATCTTTTCCTTCAGGTAACACCTAGCACCACTCGCTCCAGGACTGCAGTGTGGCTGGCAGCCTGCCCCACTGCACGTCAACACCGCCTCCCCTCTCCCAAAGAAAATACCAAATTGCAATCCACACAAAGAACAACATCAATATAAAAGAACACGCAGCGTATGATTCTCTGTATATGACATTTAAGAAAAAGCAAAATTGAATGATAGTGCCAGAATCAGAAAGCAGTTGCCTGGCTTGGGGAGAAAAGGTCGTAGTACAATGGACCAGAGAGTGGTCTAAGAGGACTTCCTGTGATGAAAATGTACCGTATCTGTTTTGGGTGTTGGCTATATAAGAACACAGAATGATCCAAACACATCCAAACACATCAACTAACCCTTAATATCTATACATTTTAATATATGTAAATTATGCCTCAATTTTTAAAAACTTTGTCATATATAGTTCACATACTCACTAATATAATGTAGAAATGTTTTTTTTTTTTAAAGATTTTATTTATTTATTCGACAGAGATAGAGACAGCCAGTGAGAGAGGGAACACAGCAGGGGGAGTGGGAGAGGAAGAAGCAGGCTCATAGCAGAGGAGCCTGATGTGGGGCTCGATCCCATAACACCAGGATCACGCCCTGAGCCGAAGGCAGACGCTTAACCTCTGTGCCACCCAGGGCCCCTGGTTTTTTTTTTTTTTAACATTAACTTTCTCACAGACTTTAAGACATGACACAAAGGAGAAAAACAGGCATACCTAAATGTGATTCCTGTCTTTGGCTCTCACTAGCTACATGGCTGGTCAAAGTATATAAGCTCCCTATGTTTCACATTCATCCATGGTAAAATGAGAAATATTTAGTATCCAACTGAAAATACTGAATGCCCTATAAAAGATAACCCATGGTAAGTGCCAGAAACCCATGGCAAGCACTTAATGTATGTTAATCCCCTTCCCTTCCTCTTCCATTTATAAATAGCAAATGGGGTGTAATACTGCAATACTTAAATTCTTTTCCTGAAATGATTGCCCTTGTCATCAAAGGAGGAGGAGAAGGCGGAAGGGTGGGGGGAGAAGAAAAAGAAAAAAAGAAAAAAACTAACAAATCAACATTAGAATTTACCCTGAGGAAAGAAGCATGGCTATACACAAGCATTTATCTACAAAGATACTCATGGCATTATTCACAATAGTAAATACCCAGAAAATTGAACAGAGACTACGCAAGAATATGAAATTTTGTTTTATGGTAACTAAAACATGAATATAAATATATGCTATGATAAAAAAGCATTCCTGAGTTTTACTAGTCTATGCATTAGTCAAAATTATGACACAGAAAAAGGAGAGAGTGATACAGATAGTACTCCTTTTATTACAAATACTGAAAAATACAGACTAGTTTGTAGCTAACTTACTCTGTATCTGTAGTAAAAGGAGTATAAATTGACACATGTACACACATATAACAGAAACAAAATGACAATCACATTTATAAAGAAATAGAAAAAAATAAATTTTTAAAGCAAACTAAAATAGAATGAGGTCAGGTAGTCAAACATAAGAATATCAGAGTTTTTTTGAAAGACACCTGTTGCCAAACTTGTAGCGTCAAATTAAGTAAAATTTTTTTAGCCAAGATAAAAATATTCCAGACATCCTACCAATTGTCTTGTCCACACTAATTGTAATCAAGCATGATGAAAGACAGAAATAATTCCATGAGCTAAATATGACCAAGCCCATCACTAGCCATCAAGACTTTCCTTCCACGATGATTACATCACTGCAGAGTGATTCTCCCCACACCTGCCAGACACTAAACACTGCCATCAGCATTCTAAGATGCTTGTGAGGAGAGCTATTAACAGGGCCTGACACATTCTCTCACTGTGGCTATTTCTCCATTATAAAGTGCTACAGATGATCATTTGGCTTGAGCAAGTTGCTGGTTATCTAGATGTTATGTTCTCAGTAATATTTCTCCAAATTCAAGTGTAAAAATTAAGCTAAGAGCCTATTAGGCTCTTAGCAAAAGTGCTATTCAAAGTGCTCTGTTTACAAGCACTATTTCTCACAAGAATGGTTCCTGGGGCTTCTGTGTGTGGCAGTGGGGCTACAGGAGGGAAATCCCAAGGACCCCAAAGCTGTCCTTAATTGTTTCTAAAAACACTGAACTTTTATAGAAACTAATTTCAAACTCACTCAAATACTCATGTGCAGATGAAATACTGTACAAAAGGTATGTTTCATATTTTAAATTTGAGGAACAAAGGAAGAATTACAGGAAAACTAGATTAAATTCCTAGCTGGCTATAAATTGTTTAAAACTTATTTTCATCCCAGTATACTTAACATACAGTGTTACATAGTTTCAGGTGTACATTATAGGGGTTCAACAGCTCCGCATATTACAGTGCTCATCACAGTAAGTGTTCTCTTAATCCCCTTCCTCTATTTCACCCATCCCTGACACCTCCCCACTGGTAACCATCAGTTTGGTTCTCTGTAGTTAAGAGTCTGTTTTTTTGGTTTGTCTCTTTTTTTTCCTTTGTTCACTTGTTTTGTTTCCTAAATTCCGCATATGAGTGAAAATGATATGGTATTTGTTTTTCTCTGACTGGCTTACTTCACTTAGCATTGTACTCTCTAGGTCCATACACGTTTTTGCAAATGGCAAGATTTCATTCTTTTTTATGGCTGAATAGTATTCCTGTGTGTGTGTGTGTGTGTGTGTGTGTGTGTGTGTGTGCACATGCGTGCACATATGCCACATCTTCTTTACCCATTCATCTATCGATGGGCACTTGGGTTGCTTCCCTAACTTGGCTATTGTAAATAATGCTGCAATAAACATTGCTGTATCTATCCCTTGAATCAGTGTTTTCATATTCTTTGGGGTAAATACCCAGTAGTGCAAAAACTGGATTGCAGGGAAGTTCTATTTTTAACTTTTTGAAGAACCTCCATACTGTTTTCCAGAGTGGCTGTACCAGTTTGCATTCCCACCGACTGTGCACGATGGTTCTTTTTTCTCTGAATCCTTGCCAACACTTGTTTAGCTGGCCATAAGTTTAAACTAAATCCTAGTAATTTTCTCTAGAAAACCAAAAAATTGTCACATAAGTTCAGGATTAGAATTTTAAATGGGAATCAAAACATGATATTTCCATGGGTAGAAATTTCTCATGACTAGATTCGCTGGAAGGAGTGAAAAGCTCCATGAACACCAAATACATTTTAAAATTTTAAGATAAAAGTTCAATCAAAGCATCTCAATTCACATTAGAAGTTTTGGGTTTTTTTTTTAAGACTTTTTTTTCCCTTTTCTGAAAAATGCTCGAAATGCACCTCTTTGTATTAGAACTAAGGTTGGATAAACTGAAAGAAAAAAGTAATCCTTTGTTAGAGAATCATTCTTTACATTAATTAAGCTTCGCTTCCTCTTTAGCTCTTCATTAAAAACTTAAGAAAAATACATTTTTACTTCAAAATGAATTGTATTGACTGAGAATTGCCCAGAATTCCCTAGAATAAAAACTATTGTGTGAGTCTCTCTGTTCTTTCTCAGGGAAGGCTACTGAAAGATTTCTAAGCATGTGTTCTTACAATTCCAATGAACTGGATTCAGTATACAACATGCCGAATCAACAACTGAAAGTTTTATCTTTAGAATCAACTAAACACAGGTTATTTTTGCCAGAGTTTTCTCCTTGATATCTGCCACTGCGACTACCGATATATTATTCTAAATATCACCTCTCTTCCCATGCAGTTACAGATACTCAAATACAGCAGTATTATTCTAGACATGTGTAAGAATTTTTTCCACCCTGAGAGAGAAGGAGACTCCTAAACTGGGAACAGTAGGGACAGGAAGAAAACTTAAGTAAGATTCTCAATACATTTCCAGCTAATTTAATTACAAGAGACTGGAATGGTCAAGGCTGAACCTATTTTACTCTAAATCATCATCTTCAGTAAAGCAACTGTTCCATTTGTCTTGCTTTTCTTTTGGAATACAGGTCTTTCAGGTACGAGATATCTGGATGATCTGGCATACTTGATAGACCTAAGTCAACTGAAATCAGCAATATCTTGGTGACTTTGTAACTCTATATGATGTGGAAATAACAGCTTTTCAGAACAATCTTTGAAGAGTTATTTTGACAGCATTAGTTTCCTTAAAACACAGGGGAAGATACATACATATGTTTCAGAGTCCAAAATAGCTTATGAATGTCCAAATCTATCCAGAAAGCCATTGTGAGAACTGAGTTAATACACGTCAAGTGCTTACAATAGTGTCTGGCACACAGCAAGCCCTCAATAAATGTTAGTTATTATGACTACCACGCCCCACTTTGACCTGCTTTATGTGCCTTGAGAAGCACGGGAGAATAAGTAGAGATAAAAAAGAAAAGACGCGCCCCCCCCTTGATGCTCATGTACCATAACCAGCCAAGTCCATCTCTCATGGAAGAGGGCCCCACACCTAGCCAGGTGGGGTCCTTATATAAAAACAACTCCAAGGGTGCCAACCATAGAAGGATGATCAGGATTTTCTCAGGAAAATCCAAAAAGCCAGTCTGGTAAGTCAATTATTACTAATCCTTAGCAGATTTGAAGGACAGCCGTGAGTTAAAATATGGATTCGGAGGGGAAATCCCACGCCCATCAGAAAGAAAAGCAGATCAGTTAGAAACCGGGGACACAAGATAGAAGATTAATGGGAGCAGACTGACCAAGGAGCCAATTCTAAGACACTTAAGGCAGACATGACATCCCCAGCAGCAACACTAGCAGGATGACAACTTGGGAGAATCAATCCTTCTAGTCTTATCAGGCACAAGGGGGGCTTCACACTCCTTTCTGATGCACGTGTGCTTTATTCAGCCGAGCCTACAGGCCTTTTCTAGGGTCCCTTCCTGCTCTGATGGTTTGTAATTCTAAAGAATGCTGGAATTGAGCCAGCGGTGGTGTCTAAATGAGGAGTGCCGGATTTTAATGTTTTATGCACATTTTTAAAATGTGAAAAAGAACCCAGAATTTATTTCAAGTATAAAATGGAATAAACTACCAATATAAACTATTTACTTTCTTCCTGAGACTTTAGGAACAGGCTTCAGAATGCTTTCTAGTAAAAAAGGATCTTTTTAAAAATTACAGTTGAAGTAAACAGGAGATAAGCACTTTGGAATCTCTACCCCATCCTCAGTGGTTTGGTAACATACCAAGATCTGTTCAGAGCCTCATCAGTACCCTTTGTCCACAGACCAAGTATAAAGGAGAAAGAACTGCCCCCACAGAGAATTTCAGCTCTGTTTACAGGACTGGCAGGAAACACGCAAATAGATTTGCTAGGGCTCCTCTCTTTTCTAGGATGTAAAATTCGACTATGCCTCCATTCACATTTTACTTGATCGTTATGCTATAGAATTCAAGGCCCTTCTTTCTATAATGAAAGATCAATGTATAATATTTAGAAAGGACAGAAGAGTAAAAGAAAAGGAAAGCTGATTCGAAGTGGTCAACGTATGTCCTGGAAGTAGGTATTATCTTTCTATTCGAAGCCAAAGATCTTTCAAGTGAATGGCCGAGAACCTGAGCCTTGAAGTAATGTGACCAGTCACATGGCTGAGCTTCCAAGACTATGCATACAGGTTGAGGGCTGGGGCTATATGACAGGGCCCAAATAAGGTAAATTCTGGAACAGCTGGAGTACAGATAATAGGATATAAAAACATTAAGGTATTATCATATATTAGATGTTATTTTTGTTTTTTCATAATTTCAACTACATCATTTTAAATAGCATGTGCTGATTAATGCAAATAAAGTGTTATATTTTCAAGCCCCCTAAGTTTGTAACCCATAGGCTTCTGCACAGCCTTGTCTTTGAACAATCTTCAACCACAGTTCAACCACAAGATGACAAACACAATGGCTTCAAGCCTCCCATACTTTCTGAAAGGATCTAATACTTTTTGTATGGTGTTAAACTTAACCATTCTGACGTCATCTCACCAAGAGGACCATGTCACTAAACACTGAAAAGAAAATGTTAGTCTTCATTTCTATATTGTTCCAAACATCTGAAAGTATGAAGTAAATGCTTGTTCAGTGAGTGAATAAATGAGTATGGGACTTACTCCAGCTATTACATTGAGATAACCAAAGCAATAAATCACACAAATATCATTCTATTTCGTTTCTGCAAGCTGAAAGTATGTACATAAACCACATATCAAATATTCCTAACTGAGTCACAATAACATTCAGTCTATGACTGCACTAACATATCTGACATTGGAATGCCAGAATATGTAATGAAGAATATTCAACTAGAGAAAAAAATGCTCGTTCTATATATCACATGTGCTTAACAAAATTTTCCTGTGTGTAGTCAAGGAAACAGTTTATATCACTCAGATGATTCTGGTCACCAGTGTGTGTGCATGGTGCAGGGCTGGGGGATTCCCCACACTACCAACTCAATTCTGACACTATTTACTGAGAGAGAGCATCAGACCCCACAGACTGAGGCCTCAGTCCTATAACACTGCCAGTTCCTCTTCCTCCCCACTCCAGATGCCAGTTACAAGTCCAGGTTATCACTTGTGCTTTATAGATTGTAGGTTCTAAACCCCACCCTTTGGGTCTGATTAAGTTGCTAGAGCAGTAAATTCACAGAACTCCAAGTTCATTTGACTTACTAGATCACTGGTTTATTATGAAAAGACGTAACTCAGGAACAGCCAGATAGAAGAGGCGCATAAGGCAAAGTATATGGGAAAGGACATGGTGCTTCCATGCTCTCTTGGGGTGAGCATTCTCCCTGCACCTCCATGTGTTCATCAACCCAGAAGCTCTTCAAACCCTATTGGGTTTTCAAGGAAGCTCAATTACATAGACATGACATTAAATCACCGGCCACTGGTGATGGAGTTCAATCTCTAGACCCTCTCCCCTCCCAGAAGGTCATGTGGGGAGAGGAGTGGAGGTTATGGGAATCAAAGTTCCAACCCTCTAATCACATGGTTGACTCCCTGGCAACCATCCCCATCCTTAGGTGCTTTCCAAAAATCACCCCATTAACACAATAAAAGACACCTTTACAGTTGTCTTCGCTTAGGAAATTCCGAAGGTTTTTGGAGCCCTGTGCCAGAAACCAGAATCAAAACCAAATGCATATTTAGTCAATATCACAATCATATAATCAAGCATTAACATCAATCACAAGTTGAAAAAACAAAATATGAATATCTTACCTGAACATCTTTGTATTTGTCTCGTAAGTCCAAGAGCCGGTGATAAGCTTTAATGGCTTCTGAAAATTCCCCAACATCAGTGCTAGTGAGAATGTAGTTTTCCCAGATCTGCCAATGTTCATAGTTGCACTTGAGGGCTTCTTGTAAAGTTCTAAAAGCTTTTACTCTATTGAAGGTCAGATTTTAAAGAGAATAATAATGAATAGTCATAGCTAAAGAAACCATAGCTTCAGGTATAAAATACTAATATGAACTTCCTGCCAGTCCTTAGTCATTCATGTTAATAAATAGAATTTGAGACCCAAGCAACCCCAGACCACCTCAAATTTCCCTACAAATTTTTTTAAGATTTAAAAGGAGCTTATATGAGACTGATGAATCACTGAACTCTACCTTTGAAACTAATAATACACTATATGCTAAGTAATTGAATTTAAATTAAAAATTAGTAAATTAAATTTAAAAAATAATAATTTTAAAGGCATAAGAAATTGCAAAAAACAAGTAGTAATGAAACAAGGACAGGGATATATAAATAAAAACCAACTGGAAATTTTGGAATTGAAAGAGGCATTTAAACAAACAAAACCTTAATAGGAGACAAAAAATTATGGGGCGCCTGGGTGGCACAGCGGTTAAGCGTCTGCCTTCAGCTCAGGGCGTGATCCCGGCGTTACGGGATCGAGCCCCACATCAGGCTCTTCAGCTATGAGCCTGCTTCTTTCTCTCCCACTCCCCCTGCTCGTGTTCCCTCTCTCGCTGGCTGTCTCTAACTCTGTTGAATAAATAAATAAAATCTTTAAAAAAAAAAAAATTAGACTGCACACAAGGAGAGAACTGATAAACTAGAAAGCCATAGTGAGAAATCCACAGGGAATTCAGATTAAAAATTAAAGAGTAACAAAGAGAGGAAAGTATGAGAGGTAAGGCTCAAACATACATTTGATAGACATGCCACAGTAAACAGATGCAGAAAATGTCAGGACAAGGTATTTGAAAAGAAAAGCTGAGCATTTCCCACAACTGAACAAAGAGATAAATTCTATGATCAAAAGTATATTTTTGTATCAAATATTATAAATAAGATAAACCAACACCTAGGTATATTGTATGAAATTGCAAAACATAAAGATAATCCTAAAACCTACAAAAGAATGACAATGAGAATAGCAGATACTTCATTAGCAACAAAAGATACAGAAGACAACAGAACAGTACATGTAAAGCACTGCATGAAAATAACTGTCACACCTAAAATTTTATAACCAGCTAAACTTCCCACTCAAGAGTAAATGTGAAGTCAAACACTTTCAGAAGACTAAGAAAGTTTGCCAACTATTGAAGGACCCTCCTCTCTCACAAAAATAAAAGGGAATTCAGACAGAAAGAAAGGGATACAATAAGTGATCAATGGTGAGAACAGAAATTGATGAAATACATCATTACATTTAACTAAATACTGAGAACAAAAATTACTAGTTGTTTGTGTAAAAAAAAAAAGTAGACCATATTCTCTGAAATTAAGTAAGAAATCAACAGTAAATAGCCAAAAAAAAGAGAGAAAAATATGCCTGGAAAGTTAAAGATGCATTATTTAAAAAAAAAAAAAAAAGGAAATCACAGTGAGAGAAAAAGAGACTCATCTTAGGAAATACAAAATATTTAGAACTCAATGAAAATACCATATGTCACCATCTGCAAGATATAGCTGAAGCAGTATTTATAGAGGGAAATCTGTGATCTTAAATGCATTTATTACAAAAAAATGACAATAAATTAGTGAAAAAATTCAACTTAACATTGTAGAAAAATACCAAATAAAATTAAGAAAGAAGAAAATAATAGATTAAATATAAAGAAAGAATAGAAATGATTAACAAAACCAAAAGCTGGCTCTTTGAAAATAAATGAAAATTTCAGACAAATATGTAACTAAATTTCATTTAGAATAAAAGAAAATGGCACAAATAAGATCAGTAATTTTTTTTAAATCATAAGAGAATGCTATGAACAAATTATACAAATGAGTTAAAGAAATAGAAAGCCCAATAAATCAAGTAAAATTAAAACAAAGCCAGGCAGTTTTACAGAAAATGTACACCAAACCATCAAGGAATCCTTGTCTTATACAGGCCACTTCAGAAAAAAGACTATTAAAAACTTAACACCGACAAGGAAATCAACAGAACTACACGTCACCTTTTCTATAAGTTAAAAATCTCAGCAAACAAAAAGAGGCTTAATGTTTTACTCCCTTGTCTGGGTAAGATTATAGCTCCTTTAAGGATCATATATATTTTACTAGACAATTACAGTAACCTTCTTCAAATGTATGCTATCAGTCTCCTTTTCCAAAGCCATTTTGAGTTTGTTAATTTACAACTACAAGGTCTACCTCCGTTTCCTTGCTGGGCCCCACAGTGTTTCAACAAGGAAGCTCCTCCTCCATGACTTTAAGGCAAATTTTGGAGGGGATAATAGAGATTGTTTTGGTCATTCCAGCCCATTGCTCTGAGAATCACTCCCTGAAGCATTTAATCAATTTCTAATATACCTATGGTACCAATCACAATAACATCCTTATAATGAAGTCCTTTTTGTCTTCTCATTAGCAGCCAATTCACTGCAGTTTAATTTTTTATTCTCTACATTAAACAATTTACCTAAAGTTGTTATGGAATGTACTGATTCACTTATCCCTTGGTCCACCATCTTTTAGAGTTAAAAATGAAGGTACCCTTGCTGTAACCCTTCTTCAAATTCACCTTAAATTGTTGTGGGAGTGTGTCTCTGTGTGTGCGCGCACACTTCTTCCCTTTCGTGGTTCCACTCTCTATGCCCACCTCCCATGTAAGAGCAACTGCCTTCAGCAGTGGTCTCCCATCTGCATGGGGGTGGGTGAGGTCAGCCTGTTGGAAAAGATCTTGACAGGCAGCAACCTAGGCTGGAGGATTATCCTTTGTCCTACGTGTCCTTTCATCCTCTGACCACAATCTCCTGGCCTCAAAGTTTTTGCTATGAATTCCTTTTTCGTAAGTGTGGCTTCCTCATACGGATCTTCAGTTCAGGATTCACTTATCAAGCCCACAATAGCTGTGACACTATGCTATAAAAGTTACAGAGAAAGATGGAAGATTTTCCCAAAGGACTGGCAGGGATGTGATGCCTAGGGGATCAGATGAAATAGCAAAAGGGGCATGTTAGTGAAGAACCCTAGAAGAGCAAAGGGACAGATGAGATCATTTAAAGGATCCCTTTTAGGCACGGATAGGATGCTTTTGAGAGGAGCGGTCATAATTTACCCCTGGAGCAACAATCTCATGAGTCAAAAATGAGCTATGTCTGGAACAGCAGCAAAGAAAGGAAAGAGCAGAAAGGCAAGAATAAAGCAGTGATTCACCTTCGACTTTACAACCCCACTTTTACATAAAAACCTATTCATGGAGCTGCAGGAAGACAAGAAAGTGCCAAAAAGAAGTTGAACAATGTGCAGGACCCCCTACGAGAGAAAGTGGAATTCTCAGGGTTAATGGGCTGGAAAACAAGGTAGAGTATCAAGAGCCTCACTACATACAAAATTATCCGGGTTACCAGAAAAACCCACTGAGATCACTCTACAACCATGACAGGGATTTCCCCTGCCCCTTGCTTTAAACCAAAAGGTCCCTAGGGAATTTTAACACAAGCAGTTGCAATCAAGAACATAATATTATTTTCCAAAGAGTGCAGTAGAAAAAACAGTACTTTATTTATGTAGTTTGTCATCCAAGAGCAGCAGAAGTATTTCAGTGTAATGTAGATTTAATGATATCTTCAGAAGTATCTTGTGAATCCACAAAGAAAAATTCAATTAGGCTTGAAAATAAGGCCAAATGAAAATGGAAACAGATCCATCCTTTCCTTCATTTGCTAAAACTCTGGCAATAGCAATCCTTGTCTCGTCCCTCTCCTTGGCTTTCCATGACCGGTCCATAAGGCCAGTTGGTTGTCCCCTTTATAAATTGGCATCTGCCCTTCTTTTTCCAGGCTAGTTATCTCCTGCCTGCACTGTTACAACAGCTGTCTCCTGACTGGGTTCCCAGCCCCAGTTTCCTCTCCAGTCTGTCTCACACTGCCACCAGATAAATCTTCCCCAAAAGCTTCTTTCTTCATGAAATTGCCCCCACTGAACGCTCTGGCGTCTTACTGCCAACAGGATAGTCTCAGCTTGTTAGTCAGATCATCAGAACACACTGCAATTTGACTCCAACCTTCTCTCTCCCTATGGACCTCACTATAATCTATAGCTGGTGTAGTTTACTTGCTCTGCATATGATCACATTCCCCTCGCTTGAGAGGCTTTCCTCTGTCCCCTCTACCCATTCTTCAAATTTCAGCTTGAGTCCAGCATTCTTCCAGAAGCATTCCTGAACAAGGACCATAATCCTTCTCTCTTCTGAGACCCACACAGAGTGTCTGGCATAGAATGAGTGCTCTACAAATATCACCTATTGTTGCCATAGCTTTCCTTGTATTTCCGACCTGATATTTACCACATACTACTTCTAATGCTAATCAATTTTTAAAATAATACAGCCTGATATTTTATTTTTTAAATCCACAATTCCTGAAGACATTGGTTCATATTTATATTTCTCAATAATACCAAGTACACAGCAAGCAATCAATAAGAATCTATCAATTGAGTTGACCAACTAAAGGCATGCCTTGTCTTATCGTGTAATGGAATTTAGGATGCAAAACTTCAGTACCAAATAAAGATTCCAGATAATATTACTTATTTTATTACAGAGTAAATGTTTTCGAAAAATAAACTACATTTAGATTTCAAATGGCTACAGTAAGTAATTCTAACTCAAAGGTGTGGATGGGCAAGGGGAAAAGGAGTAAACACACTAGGTTCGGTGGAAGAAAATCTTGTTTGTTTTGGAAACTGAGTTCTTCACATTTGCTTGATGTACTTACTTTTGTTTTAATCGGATATAGGAAGTTGATAAATTGTTCCAAGCTTCAGCATTCTGAAATGATAGAGAACTCAGTTATAGACTATTCTCATTTAAGTAAAATAATTGCTACAACCCAAAGTATAACATATTTTTCTAGTCTAGGAGATGCTCTTTACAATCATAATTTTCAATAAGGTATGTTCAAGGTGTATGAGAAAATTAAATAATTTAAATTTAACTTTTATAATTTAAAACAAAAATAGTCAACAAACTGGCATAACTATTATAGCACTAATTTGCAATTTAGCTAAGATTTTATTTCCAAATTTAGATTTCCAAAGTAATTGGACAATCTGCAATATAATTTACACAATATATAGATTTATTACAAACCCAAGGTGATACAGAATATTGTTTTTCATATCTTAAAAGCCTTTGCTATTTTACCATCATCCTTCATCAGATAGGAGAATAAAGGAGTATGTGTTCTCCAGTGTTATTTCTAAGTATTTCATCAATCAAACATATTTCTCTACCTATTCCTCTGTGCAATGACAAAAATAAATTACAGTCATTACATAAATGTTGAACGATATGAATTATGTTTGTTCCTCTTTGTTCAGCTCTTTATAAAATACAGAGTATATAGTTTTCAAGTTCATATGTATGATTTACAAATTAAGTGGCAATGGATCTCTGCTTGCAGACATAGCACAGTTAGTATCAGACTAGCCTTATCACCATAAAAAGCTACAAACTGGGGCATCTGGGTGGCTCAGTCGGTTAAGCGTCTGTCTTCGGCTCAGGTCATGATCCCAGAGTCCTGGGATCGAGTCCCACATCAGGCTACCTGCTCAGCAAGGAGTCTGCTTCTCCCTCTGCCCTTCCCCCCTGCTCTTGCTCATGCATGCGCTCTCTCTTTCTCTCTCTCTCTCTCTCTCTCAAAAAAATAAAATCTTAAAAAAAAAAAAGCCAAAAATTGGACAAAACTTAGGGAACTGTTTTTGAAAAGTCAGACAACAAGCAGCATGGGGCTGTGACCCTTGAGAGAAGGTAAACTGAGATGTCTCAACAATCTACCTATATTTCCATCTAGAGGCACTTTCAGGGTTCAGCAGAGAGAGGTAGAAATCAAACGAAGCTCAGCAAGTCTTACTGGGATTAAGAAAGAGATCAGAGTTCAGGGCTCAAAAGTTGGCCAGAACTTGCAGCGCAAAAGCAAACAAACAAGCAAACACAAAACCAAGGAAGTGAGACCTGTGCAGAGAATAAGCTCCAGAAATCTCAATAAGCATCTCCTTGAGTCCCTGGCTATACACGTTCAGGGCAAAACTTCTTGAGGCCAGGCAGAGAACAACTACCAGAGAGCCGTGAGCTGATTGGAAATTTTGGAGGTCACACAATGCTAGGAGCTCTTCAAGTTCCAACCAACCAGAGTGGAGAACTCTTACTGTTCACAAATGGTATTAAGTTCAACCACCAAAAGTTTATACTGTAAAAGAAGGGTGATTACAAATCTAGAATAAGAACAATGTAGGACCCACCCTAACACAGTTCAAAATAAAACTGATCCACAAGTAAATTAGCCAAATGCCAAAATAAAACTCTACCTTCCTTAAGGGAAAACAACAAAACCGAGAAATTCAACAACATGGCATCCACGATGTGTAGGATACAATAAAAAATATTGGAAGACATGCAAACGAACAGGAAAATTCGTCCATAACCAAAGAAAAAGTTAGTTAATAGAAACAGACACAGAAATGAAAGAGATGTTGGAATGAGCATACAAGGACTTGAAAACAGTTGTTATAAATACAAAGATTTGGAGAAAACATGAACATAATACGGGAACAACTTGGGAATCTCAGTAGAAACATGAAAACTATAAAAAGGACCAAATGAAAGTTTTTGAACTAAAAAAATACATTATCTGAAATGATGTGTAGATTTTTCTAAATTGAGAAATAATATTAGGTTATTTTCAGGTGAATAACATAATGATTCGATGTATGTCTATAGTGTGAAATGATCACAACAGTAAGTTTAATCAACATCTGCCACCACATGGAGTGTGATGAGTTTAATGAATAGATTTAACAGCAGACTGGACATAAATGTAAGAGCTAAAACAAAACTCTTAGAAGAAAAGACAGGGGTAAATATTCATGACCTTAAATTTGGTAATGGATTCTTAGATATGACACCAAAGACATGAGCAACAAAAGAAAAAACAGGTAAGCTGGACCTCATCAAAGCTAAAAACTGTGGTACTTCAAAAGATACTATCAAGAAAGCGAAAAACAATTTAGAGAATGGGAGACAAAATTTCAAATCATATATTCAACATGAGCACTTCTATTTAGGATGTATAAAGAAACTCCTACAGCTCAACATAAAAGGCAACTAACCCAATTTAAAAATGGGCAAAGGATGACAATAAACATTTCTCCAAAGATGGGACACAAATGGCCAATAAGCACATGGAAAGATGGCCAACATCGCTAGCCATCAGGGCAATGGAAAATGAAACCATCTTCTTGGATGGCTAGAATCAACAAGACAGGTAATAACAAGTGCTGGCAAAGATGCTGAGAAACTGGAACCCCACACATTTGCTGGTAGGGATGTAAAATGGTGATTCAGAAGGCAGTCTGGCAGTTTCTCAGAATTGTGAACACAGAGCTAACATACCCAGTAACTCTACTAGTAGGTACATACCCAAGAGAAACAGAAACGTATGTCCACACAAAAACTTGTAAATGACTGTTCACAGCAACCTAATTAATCAGAGCCAAAAAGCAGAAATAATCTAAATGTCCATCAACTGATGAACAAATAAGTAACGTGTGATACGCCCACATAAAAGAATATTATTTGACCATAAAAAGGAACTAAGTACTGATACATGCAACAACATGGATGAACTGTGAAAACACTGATCTAAGTGAAAGAAGCCACAAAAGACCACATAGCATATGATTCCATTTATATGAAAGGTCCAGACTAGGCAAATCTAGAGACAGAATGTACATTAGTGGTTGCCTGGGGCAGGAGGCGGAGGGTGGGGAGTGGAAGGTGTTTGGAAGAAATGAGGAGTAACTGCTAATGAGTACAGGGGGGGTTCTTTTTATGATAATAAAAATGTTCTAACACTGACTATGGCGATGGTTACACAATTCTGAATATACTAAAAAATCACTGAATTGCACCCTTTAAATGGAGGAACTATATGGTATGTGAATTATCATCTCAGTAAAACTATTAAATATTAGAAGACTGTGAACGAAAAGAACTTTCTAAGAATGCAATTAACATAGGCAGCACATGTTACTGAATAACAAAATAGATATGACATTCTGCTATATACTTCAGTTAAGCATAATTTTAATTAAAAAACTGTTGTATCAAAATTATTTCCATGAATAACTTAGCTATTATAAGAAGAAACTTATTTCTAGATTTATAAGTCATTTACCTTAAGGTAATGACCTGTCAAAGGCATACTTTCTTCCAATGCAAAAGGAACTGTTGTTCTTGTAACATAAATAGAAAATTGGAATTTTTTGCCTTCTTTAACCTGTTTTGTTTTGTTTTGTTTTGTTTTGAGACAGAACACTTAAGATGAGATCTACCCTCTCTACAAATTTTCAAGTACACAACACAGTACTGTTAACCACAGGCTCCGTGTCGTGAAGCAGATCTCTAGAACGTACTCATCTTGTATAACTGAAACTATACACCCACAGGAATTGCTATTCTGAACTACAGTATAATCCAAGTAACTTAGAGAATACTGAAGAGCTGTGAGAAGGAAAGCAGACCGAACAAACTCACGTCGGGTTCGAGAGTCACACAACGCTGAAATGCCTTCGCTGAACCTCCGTAGTCTTCCAAGGCCAAATAGGCACAGCCAAGAGAAAACCACACCCCCAGCTGCAAAGACAAAAGGTCAGCGTCATTCCAACACAGAGGGACATCTATAGGATATTTGTTTTTACACTTTACATTCGTTTCCATGTAGGAAATTGAGTGGTAGAGATGAATTTTTTCATACAATTTTTAAAGCTAAAACAACACCAAAAGCATGTGCAGTATCACCGCACGTCTTTTGCTGAGAAAGACCATTCTTTGGGTTAACCAAAGACCATGAATGCCATCCAGAGCTCTGGTATAAACCCTGATACTATGAACGTGGGATTAATCTAACCTTTTTATTGAGTATCAACTATGTTAAAAGTATACAAAGCGCGGGGCACCTGGGTGGCACAGTGGTTAAGCGTCTGCCTTCAGCTCAGGGCGTGATCCCGGCTTTATGGGATCGAGCCCCACTTCAGGCTCCTCCACTATGAGCCTGCTTCTTCCTCTCCCACTACTCCTGCTTGTGTTCCCTCTCTCGCTGGCTGTCTCTATCGCTGTCAAATAAATAAAATCTTTAAAAAAAAAAGTATACAAAGCATCAGCAAATTCACGACTGATAAATGTACGACAAACTTGAGAAGAAGAAAAACTCTTGCTTTCATCTTCAAGTTAAACCACAAACAATTCTGCAGTTTAACCAAGAGCAACTCATGTATCTGCTTAGGCACGCCTGAAAATAATTTGGAGAAAGCAGGCTGAGAATCTGGATTACCAAATAGTCGTTCAAAATGGAAAGCCTGACCGGAGTCAGTAAGATGTGCTAGCAGAGAGATTTAGAAAAAACAGGTGAATTAGGAAGTAGCTATTGAAATTACAACAGAATTCTTCATATCACAGTGTTCCCTTAAAATTCAATAGCCTCTATCAAAAGGAAGATAAAACTGATAAAAATTCAATGAAATTAGTCAGAAATGCAGCTGTTGGGAGTCAAGTTTGCTTTCCTTTCGGATACAGTTAGTAAAGGCAGCAGGAGAACGCAGCTGACTTGCTGACTGACTCCCAGGACAAAGGGAGGGAGCCGGTGGACAGGTCTGGTAGCACCCTTCGGGGTGGGAAAGGAAGTGAGGTGCTCTGTTATCTGTTGTATCCTTCCGGAGGCAGCGCAGGAGGCGGCCCATACACCCCTCCTCCCCCAGCCATTTCCACAAAAACTTGTTCCATATGGCTAGTTGAGGCCTGAATGGTTTTTAAGCAGATAAAGATTTTTAGCCGATAATTAGAGATAAGGCTTAGAAAGCAAACATCCTTGGGCAATTTAACACTTTGCCTTGAATTCACAAGAGGCTATAAATAACTGCTATCGGGAGCCTTTATGGAGAACAGATTTTGTTAGAGGGATAGGTACTGGCTGAAAAGGGGTGGGTGTGTGTTTGGGGAGGAGGGGAGACACTAGAGATATCAGGTTGAAGCAGAGTTAGAAGTTCACTTTTTTGCATCAAGGGACTACCAGCAACTGAAACGTGACCTCATTACACCTTTCTTCTGTCAATTATTTACAGAATTGAGAGACCCAACCCCGCTCACTGATGATGCATTCTGAGCTGGCCTAAAGTCTGATGCTAACTTATAAACAACATATAAAACAAGCTCTCTAACGTCTAACTAAGGTGCAAGCTTCAACATCTGTGTGTTATATTTCATCAGACACAAGGTACACCTTTTTGTCACCATTTAACATCTCTGAAATACATGTGATGGCTTGTCAGAGTTTATTGGAGGCATTTTATTTTTTATACAAGGGGGCACTTAAAATAATGTGCCTGTTACAACTGATGGCATCTTATGTCCAATGAATTGTGGTCACAAGTTTACTTGGAAGGAGGGATCCCTCACTCTGGGACTAAAGCAAGAACAATGAGAACTGCCCTCAAAGTTCTCAAAATGCATGTGTCGTGCTTGATTTCTGCAAACAAACTTCACACAAAACTATTTCACATGTGTTATTAAAAAAAAGAGAAAGCAAGTGTAAATTCAAGATGTAAATAAACAGCATTATTTTTCAATCCACCTGTAAAGACAAAGGTTACAAATGTCAAAATTTAGCAATTACTCATAGCTCTAAGACAAGCTGGTGATGAGATTACTATTTACCTTTAAGATTTTGAAACAAGTCAATGTTTTGTACCCAGTGTCTTAAAACCAAAATAAATTTAATGAAAATCAGGTAGATGACTTAATTTGATATATAGCATTATGGTTCTCTCTCTCTCTCTCTTTTTTTTTTTACTCTTGGTCATTTGTCTTGTTTTAATAATTTGCATCTGAAGGAAAATTCTAGGATCATTAACTGCTAGTAGATTTCCATCTGTTGATAAGATATAATTACATAGGAGATGACTTTTGCACACACCCTAGTCTTTGAAATCAAGAAATGGCTTTTTAAAAAACAAACTCTAAGATCTTCTAATTGCTTGTAGCTGACCCACTAAACCATAAATCATGCACTCGTACCTTGCTTTTCTGTTGAGGTCCTCAGAATTTGGAGGACTAAGGAGAATTATTTGGTGCCTCTTTCACCTTTTTCATTTTAGAGTATTACTTAAACTATTACTAACAATAGTGGCATCTGGACTCAGGTCATGCTCTTAAGAACAGAACATCATAGGAGAAAAAATCAAAAGCCTCAAAAAAACTTCTCAGATGATTCCCCAAATTAAAATCGTATATGCCTGAGTACCAAAGACCTCTGCCTTCCAGTCCAGCGCAATCACGTGGGGATACGTTAGCCTCATCACATTTTCTGGAAGCCACATTTAAAAAGTAAAAAGGAACAGGTGAAATTAATTTTAGTGACATTTTATTTAACTCTACAAATCGAAATAGTCTCATTTCAACATGTTATCAATATACAGAATTATTGAAATATTTTATACTTATTGTTTTCACACCAAGTCTTTGAAATCTGTTATGTATCCTGCATTGATGGCACATCTCAGTTTTGACTTTAGCCACGTTTCGAGTGTGTTCAACTGCCACACTGGTTAGTGACCACCATATTGGCAGCACAGTTCTGCACTGTTTCTTCAAAACATTGACAAAGACCCCTGCATACCTTGCATCCCTCCCTTCTTTCTTCAGGAAAGATCTAGCTCCTCAGGACACGTGGCTGGCTCAGTCTGTGCAGCATGTGACTCTTGATCTTGGGGTTGTGAGACTTTGAGCCCCACGATGGGTATAGAGATTACTTAAAAATATAACCTTTAAAAAAAAAAATCAAGCACCTCTCCCTTAGGCTCCTACCTTTCACATGCTATAGTCCCTCCTATTCCTCTCTACACAACAGCTATTAGAATATTAGCACTTAACGAGCATGTACTATGGGTGCCAAGAACAGATACCAGGAGCTTTCCATACATTACCTCATTTCTTCTTCACAAGGGCCTGACAAGGTAGTAAATATCACCCTCATTAGAGAGATGATGAGAGGTCACAGAGTAAGTCAGTGATAGAGGAGAGACCTGACCCCATCAATGGGATTGTAGAGCCCATGTCTTCTCCACATGGCCACAATGCCTCCCACTGTACCATTCTGCCCACATAAAGCCAAGATCTATGGCAATACCATCCTTGTCACCAATACAGCAGAGAGGAATAAAAGAACACAGTCAACATGGGCTGGGAAAACCCAGGAGATCAATTTTTTAAGAACTGGAGTCTATCTACCCCCGCAAAGCTCTCCCAGTTAGGCAAGTGGACAGAGATGAAGCACAAGAATGGATGACCATGTTTAGTTGGAGCGAACAGCTGAAAGGCAAACCTCTTATCAAAGGGACTGGGCAAGAATGGAGAAAGATTATCCTCTGACAGACAGGCTCTGGTTGAGATATCTGTAGGGCTCATTCCAGTGCAAACTGTGAAGACAGGCTAAGTATAGGCAGAGCAATGATCTTTAGAAGCTGACAGTCTAGCTTTTTTCTCTGAGGGAGCCAATACCGAAACACAAAAGCAGGCCAACTACTCATTTTGAATGTGATGACATATGCACTTAAAGAATGGTTTTAAATTATTTTTAAAATAATTAACAAAGAACAAGAATGGTTGAGAATGAGGTTTCTCTCTGATTCCCCTCACAAAGCCCCCTAGAGAAACAGTGGAATAGAGGGGAAGACGGGTGAGTGGGATTCAAGAGGCTCTGAGTAACTTAACCTCTGAGTCTCAGTCACTCAATTGTCAAATGGGGATTTGATTAAGCAAAAATTCCAAGGCTTCTTCACACCCAAGATTCTGAAAACCCAGAGGTGACTGGGTTCAAAGGTACATTAGTGCCATCTAGTGGCAAAGTAAGTACCCTGATGATACAAACAGGAGAAGCAGCAGGTTTGAGGAGCTAGGATGGGGAATCAATTCAATTAGAAGCCTTAGAAATCAATTCCGAAAGAGGCGGAGAGGAAAAGCAAGGCATAGAAAGGAAGTAATTTGCCTAAAGCCACACAACAGTTACCGGTTCCTGGTTCCTGTTGTGCATAAGGTGTGATGAAGATAGAAAGCACAACATGTATTAACCTCAATAATTAAAAGAGAAATTAAACCATTAAAAAAATTTGAACAGCTTGCTAAAGGCTAACATAGACTATGCACAACTAGGCAATGGGCATGGATTATTTTTACAATTAAAAAGTTAATTTTTACAAGAGTCTTAAAGCACATCTGCAATAGGTATCATTTGCTTATATATTACAATTTTCTTTCTTAAATGATTTCTACTACTACTCAAATTTCCTTCCTCCTCGAAGGTTCTGCAGAAGGAATGACAGGCAGCTTCACACTTTTGCTAATTTTCCTCTGAAATGTGATCTCTGTTTGAACTGTTCTGATATCACATATAATGTTCAACACATTAGAATGAATCCTAAAGGCCGTGTTGCACTCTCCATCCCCTCTTCTCACATCCCTGACTCATTCCCATGACCCCAAATGCAGATAAGTTGTTGAATGTGGTTTCCTTAAACAGGAAATGACCCAAGACAAATCCAAGAGCGATACCAATGTTCTTTGGTAACAGCTTTTCCTGAACTGATGCTTGGGGGCTCATATTCTTTTAAAATTCTTTCATGACCAAATTTCTCATTTACCAAATATGCAGTTCTCCTTCCTAAGGAAACACAAGTCCTCAGCTGCCAGTCTCTCTTTCTCTCTAAAGGAAGTTTCCTCTATTTCAGTGTCTTGTTTAAACTACAGGATCAACTAAACTTTACACAGACTTTTTCTCTTTTACTAGACAGGTTATTAATTGTTTAATGCCCTCTTATTCCTTTCCTTGACTCGGTTACCACTGGTTCT
>NW_024426774.1:25615218-25677003 GCF_017311325.1 Ursus maritimus | reverse complement strand
CATTTGCCCACTCTTTCCAGAGAATACAAAACATGAGGAAGTACAGGCGTTCACATGTCTTATGCATGTGAGACTCTCCTGCTGGACGTATCGCCCTATTTCTAGGCTACAGATAACGGGGCAATGACAATTTCCTTCCATTATTACAACATGGCAATAGGGAGGAGAGATAAAGCCCACAATGTACCATCTGTGACTGAGAACTTACTGTGGGCCTGAAAACATCTAGACACTGTGCATACATTGGCTCTAATGTCCCCAGCAGCACGCTGAGACAGGTATTATAACCTCCACTTTACAAGTAAAGAAATTGAAGCTCAGAAAGACGAGGTGAGGGGCGCCTGGGTGGCTCATTCGTTAAGCGTCTGCCTTCGGCTCAGGGCGTGATCCCGGAGTCCTGGGATCTAGCCCCACATCAGGCTCCTCCACTGGGAGCCTGCTTCTTCCTCTCGCACTCCCCCTGTTTGTGTTCCCTCTCTTGCTGATTGTCTCTCTGTCAAATAAATAAAATCTTTAAAAAAAGAAAGAAAGAAAGAAAGAAAGAAAGAAAGAAAGAAAGAAAGAAAGAAAGAAAGAAAGAAAGAAAGAAAGAAAGAAAGAAAGAAAGAAAGAAAGAAAGAAAGAAAGAAAGACGAGGTGACTGACCTACATTATGTTCCTTGCAGCTGCTAGGATTTGGAATCAGGTTAGGGGCGGCAAGGCTTCTGTCCCCCCACCACCACCCTAGAGTCCCAGCTACAGCCCAGATGTCAACGGCAGTGCTCGTGTTTCCTGGCAGTCATGCAAGTGAGACTTTAAGAGTTTCATTTTTTATTGCTTACCAGTATGAGAAAGGAAGAACAAAAAGGAAAGAATCTCTTTTTTCTCTACATATTATTCACATATGTTCATTCTGTCTTCTCCATCGGAATGTAAGCTCCAACTCCTCAAGTCTTTCCACCACGGCTAATACCAGTTCACAACAGAAACTCTTTAACTCCCTTTCCAATAAAAACCACTTTCTTCTTTCAAAAACTACGATGATGTTGAAAATTAACTACTACAGATCAAGGATGAGCACAAGTTCCCAAGATAATTAACAATTCTGAGTACTGTGTCACAGAAGTGTGGTCTTCTGTATAGAATGGGCTGGGAAAGGCTGCCTCAGATCCTCTAAAATTCCCCGGTCCTGCAGAGACACTCGCTGTTATGTGCTTGATTATTCCAAAACACCGAAGTTGTAACTTCTCTTTGCTCTGATGAAAACCCCAGTGGTTCTTCATTAAAGGAAGAAAAAAATTCAAATGTGACATTTTTGTGTTCAAAGCTTTCCATAACTTTTTTTAAAAAAGATCTTATTTATTTAATTTGAGAGAGAGAGAGAAAGAGAAAAAGAGAAAGAGACAGAACGTGAATAGAGGGAGGGGCAGAGGGAGAATCTCAAGCAGATTCTGTGCTGAGCATGGGGCCCAATGAGGGGCTCCATCTCACAACCCTGAGACCATGCCCTGAGCCAAAACCAAGAGTTAGAAGCTAAACTTACTGAGACACCCACACGCCCCATATAACTTCTAACTAGACCTCAACCAAATTCACCACTACTGCCTAACATAAGACAATGTCCTCCAGAGGCAAAAAGGAAGAGGTTAAGAGTAAGCACTCTGGAACCAGAAAGTCCAGGTTCAAATCCCAGCTCCACCCACCATAAACTGTGGGAACTGGTGCAAATTACTTAACCTTCTGTTTCCTTATCTGTAAAATGAGGGTAAAAACAGTAAGTACCTCAAGGATTGTGCTGAGGTTTAAAAATATATGCAAAATGCTTAGGCTAGTACCTGGTACCTAGTAAATACTCGATGTTAACTGCTATTATTATTATTATTATTATTATTATAACTGAATAAAAAATAAACAGTGAAAAACAACAGTTATCAAGAAATCTTTGTTGGCTACCTGGTTGGTTTTTCATCTGCTAGTTTCCTCTCCTGAAACATGTTTTCCCAACTTATGTTTCCCATCCAAATCCCAACCATTCTTCCTAGTTCAGAACATCAGCATCAGGCCTGTACTGACCGTTCATATCCTCATTCACACTGCCATCACTAGGCATCCAAAGCATGCTGTCTATTTACGCTACTCCCTGACCACATACAAAGTTATTTCTGCCTCCTCTCCTCATTTAGCCCATAGAAACCACAGGAGGTCAAAAGGCCATGTCTTAACACAATTCTTCCGTATCCCCCTCAATACCTCAAAATGGTTTACGCTTACATTCTAGCTTAGACCATAGAAGATGCTTAATAAATAGAAACTGCCATTATAATAGTAATGCTCTCATCTTCTTTCCAGTCTCATTAGAAATATTATTCCTTTCCCAAAGCTAACACCTTCATCTCTTCTCCTCATTTCACTCTTCCCTCAAATGATCTTTCCTAGTTATACAACATTCAATCTCTCCGCCATCCACTGGATTCACTTTCTCCTTTATCCACTGCCCTCAACTGCATAAAGGTCTCTGGTTATCTTGCCAGATTTACCTGCCCCTCCTGCCCCTTGTACATGACATTTGACTCTCACCTCTTTGACATGCGCCCAATATGAACAGTCTATACATGTTTTATCCTTTTCCTCACGTGCCACCCACTCTAAACCCCCTGAAGCTGGTTCTGAAGGTCATTAGTGAGCTCCAAATCCAGTGACCTCTTCTTGGCCCTCTCTGGACATCATCACTACCTGTGACATTACTCACTAACACCTGTTGTTCCTTTAGTTTCCATGAATCCCTACCCCTCTCACCAAGACTCTGGTGTATTTTGTTTGAAGCTTTTTTTACCAGTGCTATTTCTTCTGCCTTCCTCCAACTGCTGCTCAAAGGTCAGGATTTTGCTCAGTGTTGTCTTCCAAGATTTTCTGTAAAGAATTCACTCACTTGCATGGCTTCATCTTTCTTCCACAAAAAAGCCCCAAATCTGCAAGCTTAATTCTGGCCTTCCTACTGGGCTTGGGCTCTTATGTCCAATGGACGATCAGCCGTCTCTGCCTAGATACAGCGACATGCCTTCGTACCCAATATCCAAAATCACATCACCTCTTCCTGTAAAAGATATTTTCCCTTCTTTTGAATTCTCTATATTTTATCAACAGAGACATCTTCCTTTTTCATCAGACAATTGAGAAAACTGGCATCCTCTCAGATTCCAAGCTCTCCCTCTATCCTGCCCATCCAAATGAGTAAGTCCCAGAAGATTTTCCTTTGTAATGAGGCTTCAACCTGTTCTATCCTTCCACCCTCGCTACTAAAGCCACGGCCCGCTCATCGATAACATTCATTCCTTATTTAAACTTCCTATAATACCACTGTTGTCGTATCCCTCTTTTATTCAAAACCACAACAGACTTCCATATCTACAGGGTTGGACAATCCTGAAGAAGGGTTTGTATATAGGTCCCTTCCCGGACTAGTTCTACCCATATCACTCCCTGGTGGAAACTCTCCACTCTCCACAGATAGGATGACACAGCCGAATTCATTCCCACATCCGTGTCTGTACATGGTAGGTTCTCGATAATGCTAAGTTAGGCAGCCACGCAACATTTTTGAAAGTGAAACAGAGCATCAAAAAAATAATTAAAGTTACATATCTAAAAAAATTCCTTATTTATTGACCAACAAATTGTTGAGCAACAAATTGGTTTTACTATATCAGGGGACCAATGAAACTGTTCTATTCAAAATTGAGAAATAAAAACATATTAAAGTAAAAATATTTAAACACTGATTATCTGAACATTTAAATATAACAAAAGGAACATTAATCAAGCTATACATTTACAGCATTTGTACATTTCTTGTAATATATTACAGAATTAAAATTACTTAAATTTTATCAGTGGATATTTATAAACTTTAATCATTTCCTTAATCATACCTAATCTAATACCATGTCATTGCTGTTTTTCTGATTAATTCCTTTTCTGGATATGATCTTAGTACTTACAATTTTCTCATAAAATTACCTGTCTACTCCAATGTTGTTCTTTATTGTTAATTATCATATTTATTATTAATACAATTAAAATTGCCAAAACTTTGACTCACTCTTATCTGTAGGTCATAATGATTTTAGTTGAGAAAATATTCTTTATAAATACAGCGAGGAAAAATTAAAAATAGAACTATTATATGACCCAGCAAATTCGACTCTGGGGTATCTATCTGAGGGATTAAAGAGGTATCTGCACCCTTGTGTTCACTGCAGCATTATTCACAATAGCCAAGGTACATAAACAATCTCATTGCTTGTGAATAGACTAATGGATAAAGAAAATGTGGACAAACACACATGCATGCATACACACACACAAATGTCATCCAGCCATAAAAGAGAAGGAAATCCTGCCTTTTGTGACAACATGGATGCACTCTGAGTGCTACATGAAGTCAGTCAGACAGAGAAAGACAAATACTATATGTTCTCACTTGTATGTGGAATCTAAAAAAGCTGAACTCTAGAAACAGAATGGTGGTTGCCAGGGGCTAGGAGGGTAGGGGAAATGGGGAGACACTGGTCCAAGGGGACAAGCTTTCAGTTATTATAAGATGAATAAGTTCTGGGTTCCTAGCATTCTAGTATGGTGATTATAGTTAACAAGACTGTATCATATACTTGAAAGTTGCCAAGAGAGTAGGTTTTAAATATTATCAACACACACACACACACGTAATTATGTAGGGTGACAGAGTATTTAACTAATGCTACAGTGATGAGCATTTTGCAATATATACAAGTATCAATCATGTTGTATACCTTCAATTTACATCATGTAATATGTCAATTATGTTTCAATAAAGCTGGAAAAAAATTTCAATGCACTGAGATAACTGGTAAACTCAGAGCAACTACTGCTAAACAGAGGATATTCTTAATACTAATCTTGTTAATACTGAAACTTTTAAGTATTTCTCTTAGGAACTGTCTTTTGGCCTCCATTTAGAGTGCCTTTCTTCAATTTTTTTTTTTAAGTAGGACCCTGAGATCAAGACCTGAGCTGAGATCAAGAGTCAGACGCTTAACCAACTGAGCCACCCAGGTGCTCTGAACAAATATTTTTAATAAGACACAAATAAGCTGTCTCTATTTATGATTCTAAGTTTCACCAAATCTAGAGACTGCTAAACTATAGGCCTAATTCCAGTACAGAATATAAATTTATTCAATTAAAATCAGAAGCTCAATAAAAGTTTCCTGCAGGGGCACCTGGGTGGCTCAGTTGGTTGTGTCCAACTCTTTTGATTTCGGCTCAGGTCATGATCTCAGGATTGTGGGATCAAGTCTGGCATCAGGCTCCATGCTGGGCGTGGAGTCTGCTTGGTATTCTCTCTCTCTCTCCCCCTCTGCCCCTCCCTGCTCCCTCTCTTAAAAAAAAAAGTTTCCTACAAATTATTATTGATGGTTTAAGTACAATAGTATTATGGTTACTTTTTAAAAAAAAAAGATTATTTATTTATTTACTTACTTATTTGAGAGAGAGAGAGGGGGGAGGGAGAGCACAAGAAGAGGGGAGCGGCAGAGTGAGAGGGAGAAGCAGGCTCCCCACTGAGCAGGGAGCCCAATGTGGGTCTTGATCAGGACCCTGAAATCATGACCTCAGCTGAAGGCAGGGACTTAACTGACTGAGCCACCCAGGTGCCCCATTATGGTCATTTTTCAAAGTCATTTCTTCAGAGTTATATATGCAAACATTTAAAAATTAAATGATTTGATACACTGGATTTGTTTCAGAATAATATGGGGCAGAGTTAGGGAAATATTGATGAAATAAGATCAGCCATAAGTTAGTAATTACTGAAGCTGGTTGATGCATGTGGGAAGGGGCTCATTATAGTAAGTCTCTCTGCTATTGCGCATATTTTATATAATTGAAATTTGTTTAATAAAAGGTTACAAAGAAAAGACTCCTCCCAAGTGGATTGGATGATACTGAATTAGACCCCCAAAATTCAAATGTTTAAACTCACCCCCCCCTTGTGACTATACTTGGAGATAGGACCTTTAAGGAAATAAGATTAAATGAGGTCATAGGGGTGGGGCCCTAATCTGATAGGACTGGTGTCCTTCTACAGGCACACAGAGGAAAAGTCCTGCCACCCAAAAGCCAGGAAGAGAGACCTCACCAGAAACCAACCCTGAAGGTACCCTGATCTTGTACTGTCACCTTCTGGAATTGTGAGAAAATAAATCTGTCATTTAAACCACCCAGCCTGTAGTAATTTGTTATGGCAGCCCTAGCAGACTAATACTGAAAGATATTCAAAAGTATAATTTTATATTGCAAAATTAAATCCTGTCTATCATTTGAGCTCTCAATATTCCTTCTTATGGAAAATTTCAATGTCTCCCTATTTGAAAGTGCTGCCTTCAATAATTACAATCTGCTAAAAACTTTTTTAAAAAGCTGAAGTTTTTTGGAACTCCGTTAATTGAATACATAAAAGATTTCCAATTGGTTTTGAACACAATGCAGCCAAAATGCAAAAGACTTTTTCTTAAAAAGTTCATATCCTGTAGGACACTTAAATTGATTTATAAAATAATTCTTCAAAACTCCTTTTTACAGGAGTTAAAAAAACATTTTTAAAGTCCACCTGATGATGGGCAGAAACAGAAAAGTATACACTGCCACACGATACAATTTTTAATTCAACATCAGACGTGTCACAAGAATCTTATAATTCAATTACCCTAACAGTGTGTATGAAAATATTTGTAAATGAAAACAGCCAGCTTTTATATCCATTAGAAGCCTGTTTGGTCCACATTATGTCCACCACCACAGCCAAATTCAAGTACATTCACACTCCACAGGTTTTCTTAATCCAGAAAGAGCATTCTCTTTACCATGTTGCCATGTTTCACCAAAATTTATAACCTTACTATCACCACTAAAAGAAATACTTTTATCTGCTATGTTAAACTTGTTAATTAAATTTACAACAGCATTCAGAATGTCAGATGTTTTACCTTTCAGAAAATGAATTTCCAAAAATGTTATTTTGAATCCACAACTGGGTGAAAGAAATTAAACCATTATGAGAACAGAATTAACGACTTTTCTATTTGAAGCATCTGATGTCACTGATACTAAACTGGTAAATTCAACTGGTACTGAACTAGTTCTGCTAAACGAGCTAGCACATTAACACCTATGATCTCAACTTTTCAAACACGTACAAGAAAATATGGTATGGACCAATCTGGTAAACCATTTGTGCTCATTTTCATTTGCTCTAGATAAAGTCAAGTCTCACAGAATGACATGAAAATGCATCTCCTATGGCCATATATTAAATCGTCATCTTTGGACATGACTTCTTTAAAAAAAAACAAAACTACTAACTTTTGACATAAATGCTAATATTTCTTCAACAGACTTAGGTCTTCTGGTTTTCACGTAGTCAGTGATACTGCCATGGTCCCTGAGGTGGAGGGTAAATGTCAATTACATTTTGTGCAAGTTCATTAGCTGTCTTGACAAATGAGAACTGAGTTCCTTACTGTCCTCTAAAAACACACTTTTTTGGTTTGTTTGCTTTTTGAAAATGAACGCTGCCAAAGGGTTTATTATAAACTATAAAAAGTTACCAAGCAACATAATACAAAAATAGTGGTATATTTAGGCCATACAATAAGTGAGCAAACCGCTGTAGCAAGAGAATTCAGACTGTTCCCCATGTGCTTTATTTATGGTAGGCTTGCTCTGCTCTGCTCCCCATACAGCTAGCCTACGATTCCCCACACTTCTCACTAATCCTGCCAACTGGTAGTCAGGCAATGCCATGCCTTGTGCGGGCTGCGGCTTGGCACAAATGTCTGATATAGACCAGGGGGCTTATAAAGACATTGGCCCCAGGATTTCTCCTACCGCTACCCAGGACCTGAAGCAGAGCAGGCTGTAACAGCAAGCATCCTGCATGCTGTCCTTGAAAGCGTAATGTTAGCAAGCTGTGTCAGGAAAGGGTTGGAAAAAAAGAGACAGGCTGTTCCTGGTCATTGTTCAGATTTTAGCACTGTATGCGGGAGCTCTGTCCACTGCACAGGCACTAAATATAATACTAGATGAGACTATGGCAGAAGATGGAAGCACAAAGTGGACGCCTGTGAAAACGCACTGCAACTGCTTTTTATGCAAAAATTAATAATACTTCATTTAGAAATGAAAAATCTTGAGACAAACTCTAAACGGGATGGGTTACCAGGATAACAAGCATAAGCCATTTATGCTTAATGAACAAACATAAGCCATTTATGTTTAATGAACACTCAAATCCATGGCTTTCTTCATGCTCTTCTCCCTGGGAAGTCAGTTCCCCCTCTGAACGTCTACTCACCTTCCACCGTGTGGGGCACATCTGCACTAACACTCCTGCCCCATCTCCAGCATGGCCTTCCCTGACCCTGTCAGTCCGTGGCGACCGCCCACCTCCTCTCAACGATAGCCCTTCCGCCCATTACACTGCAGTAATATCATATAACCTTACAAAGGTGGGTGACCGGTTCAATGAGGAGGAGAGAGTTCAGGAAAATAAAAGGGGGGTAGGGACAAAAGAAAAGAAATATAGTGTGTGTGCTGAGAGAAGGCAGAAAAAATAATAGGAAGTGATACTTTCCTTTTTCAGAGCTACACATGCTGGTTTGATATCTGAGCAATTTCCTTGTTTTTACTTTTTACATAAGGTTAGGGGACAATGGGAATAATAAGTAGACATAAGGATTTCTGTTTTACTTCTGGTCCTGAGACTGTGAGATCCTGCTTGGGAGGTTTGGCTAACACTTCCTCCCACTTTCTTCAGCTTCCAACAGCCCACAAACTCAAGTCTAAGGACGAATTTTCATCATTTCAGAAGTTGCTTGGAGAATGAGACAGGCAGGTATGAGTGGATAACAGCCGGCAATCTCTAAAGCACACATGGAAATGGTACACGCATCTTCTGGTTCTCTAACAAATGCACCGCAGACAGCCCATTTGCTTTGCAGACCCTCCCTGATATAAAACCAAACACTCCTATTTTTATACCAATGTGGTTTCAGAAAATCATTGCAATGCACAAAAGCCATTCAAGTATCACTGTCATTTTGCCTAAATTTTGTTATTAAACCTAACTGTTTGGAAATGTCTGAAAGAAGATAATACGTTTCTTCAAATTCCTTTTTCTATTACATTCCATTCTTCTACTTTCCTTCTATTCCGGGACTTAAAGGAGACGACAGCATGTAGGAACTCCTTCTTCAAAGACAGTTCAAACTTGGATCCCAGGTTCTAAGGTCTGTGCGTCCAAGTTTGCATCTTGTAGTAGTTCCGTACAAGTGTAGCATCAAATGCCTGCATATTTGGGCATGGCTCGCAGCCTGCCTCAATTGGATCCATATGACAAGCTACAAAATATGCCCACATAACATCTGTTTGTATTGTGATGCTGCTTTGAGCAACTGTCATTTCTTTGTCTTGCTAAGTAATTAATTCCAAATTATATAAGAGGCCATCAAGCCCTGTCAAGTCCTCCCTTGCAGATTCCCTCATATCCATCCCGTTTTCCTCTTGCCCCTGCCACACTGATAATCGTCACGCTAGACTAGTGCTGGCCCCCCAAACCTGTCTGCATCTAGTATCTCACACGGCCACAGTGCGGCCAGGACACCAAGCCTAAATTACCTCCATGCAGACCACATTCCTTGATTCAAAACAAAGCCAAGCACAAATCAGCCCTTCAGTGGCTCCCTATCTGCCAAATAAAAAGTCAAAGAGCTTAGCCTCACATTTAAGACCCTTTATAATCTGGCTCCAGTCCAGATTTCCCAATGGAACTGCCCTATTTCTTTTTACTCTCCAAAACCAGCCTTTTCACTACTCCTCTGTTTCCCCAGCACGTATGCGCGCACGCACGCGCGCGCCCACACACACACACACCCCTTCTCCTTCTGTTTCCAGGGCTTTGCTCATACCGTCCACCTGCATGGATGTCCTCACCACTGCCCTCCCCTTGGCCTATTCATGTACTATCCTTCGAAGCCAAATGCAACATTCTATTTTCACTATCTATCATCCTATCTCTACTATCTCTTTGACCTCTACATAACTACTGCTTTACAAATAACTCACTTGGTGTTTCTTTGATGCCTCGTACTCTTGGCTAGTTTGCTTATGGTCACTTCACTAGATTGTACCAGAGGGTATAAACCAGCCTCTCTGGTGATCTGCTGCTACTGTTTCGTCCTCTGACTTGATGCTATGTGCACGCAAACAATTAGTATATATATATGATTGACTAACTGGTTAAAGATATTATGTATTTGCTCACTCAACAAATATTTATTGAATCCCAATATGTGCTAGGCACTATTACAGGCACTGGGAAAGTATAAATGAACCACACAGATTAAAAACTCTTGCCTTCATAGGACTTACATTCTAGAGAAGGAGAAATAGAATTCTTTTTTTCAAAGTAAGCTGTAAAAATATTAGAAGGTGCTAAGTGCTCTGGAGAAAAAGCAGGGAAAGAAAGTAAGCAGTATAAGGTAGAGGTGGAAAGTGGGCTATGATTTTACATAGAATGATCATGGAAGGCCTCTCTGAACAAGTGACTTTTGAGCAATGACTTAAATGAGACAATGGAGTGAGGTATGCAGATATCTGGAAGAACATTCTGGGCAGAGGGAAAGCAAGTACTAAAACCCTGAGGCAGGAATGTGCCTAGAATATTCAGGGAAGAACAAAGAGGCTAATGTGGGGTGAGTGGGGTGGGGGGAATGGGAAGAGCTAGGCTGAGAGAAGCCCTGTCGGTCTTTCAGGGATCTGGGCTGTGATCACTAGGGAACACAGAAGAGGAATGACACATGTGACCCATATCTGAAAGGATCCACTTGGATGGTCATTGAGAATAGGCAGATGGGAATACAGACAGAGGCAGGAAGACCAGTCAGAGTAATTTGGGATGGGGATGACCCCGGGGACAAAAGTCTTTAGGATGGGGAGAACAGTATCTTAGACACTGGAGATATTAAATTGGAGTAATGCATGGGGAGAATGAGGGAGTAGTCAGACACAGGGGTCTAGAGTTCATGGGAGAAAATGAGGCTGAAACCCTCGATGGGGAGTTGTCGGTATATAGACGGTATCAAACCTATGGGAGCAGATGAAATCCAGGGAGCCAGTGTAGACAGAGATAAGATCCAAGGACTAAGCCTAGGAACCCGCTAAGACTGAGAAGGAGGAGCCGGTGAGGCAGGAGGAAAACAAGGAAAATGTGAATGCCAGTCCGTTGGGAAGAGACCTTGTGCTTGAGAGAGTAATCCATGTTCATGAGAAACATGGCACTGATTTAACTTAGACTACAGAGGCTAAGGGAGGGAGTTTATTTTCTCACTCCTTAGGGCAGCTGTGGTTAGGCAAATTTTAGGCAGGGGTACTAAGATAAACAAGGATAGGATACAATTTTCCTAAAAGTAAAAGTAAAATTATGACAACACAATATTGAGTTCTATTTTCTACTGGGACCAAAAAAAAAAAAAAAAAAAGCCAAGTGATAAAATAGTGCAGGGTTTGTCAATCTTGGCACTGCTGACATTTTAAGCCAGGCAATTCTTTATCGTGGGGGGCTATCCTGTGCATTATGGGATGTGTAGCAGCAGCCCACTAGATGGCAGTAGGAGACCCCTTCACACCAACCCCCCCACCCCCACCCCAGTGCCAAAAGCCCCTGCAGGGCAAAATCCGCCCCACCTGACAGCCACTGAGTTAGAGCAAACTGTCAATAAAAACCAACTCTAAGCATACTTTAAACATCCTTGCTGCTGAATGCACCTGTTCATTTCCACTGACAATCTAATTTCTGCTAACAATCTCTTCCCCAGATTTCTCACCAGCCAGCTGATTTGGAAGGTTCTCACTGTATTCATTACTCAGAGTGAAGAAAGCAAGCAATAGGCTCAACAATGTACTGGTAATTTTCCTCAGTATAACAGATATGCCCCAAGTCTACCCAGTTCAAACATGACCATCTCTGCCCACACTTGTTCACAGCAGCACTATTCTTGATAGCCGCGAGGCAGAAGCGACCCGGTGTTCAACCACGGACAGAGAAACAAACAGCGGTATACCCGTAACAATGGACTATTACTCAGCCATAAAAAGAAAGGAAATTCTGACACACGCTACAACATCGACATTATGCGACATTATGCTGGCAGAATATGCTAGTCACAAAGAGACAAATACTGTTACGACTCTACTCATCTGAGGTACTTATAGTAGTCAAATTCATAGAGAGAGAAAGTAGGATAGTTGCCAGGGACTAAAGAAAGGGGAGAAGAGGGAGCTGCCATTCAATGCGTACAGTTTTACTTTTGCAGGATAAAAAAAGGTGTTAGAGATGGCGGGTAGTGATAGCTGCACGACAGTGAGAATGCACTTAACGCTACGGAACGGTATACTTACAAATGGTGAAGATGGGCAATTTTATGTTATGTGCTTTTTACCACTTTTTTTTTTTTTTTTTAAAGCATACAGGCTCTGGGGTCAGACTGTCTTGAGTTCAAAATCTGGCAAAATGCCTAGCAAGCTATCTGGCTCATAGTAAGTGCTCAGTAAACATTAAGAGTTAATTACAAATTAGTACATTAACCAGAATTCTACCAAGTTGGTGTGCATGTCTGTCAGGACCCATGGTTGACAGTAACGTGTGCATTTAGTGAAACAGGAAAGCAGTCATAAAGAAGTATGGTTTAAAAAAATAAGGACTGTTTCTGAGAATAAAATCATTTTACCAAATGAGTATCATTAAGCACAAAGTAAGGTCAATTTCTTTCCCCTCAAAATTAGGTCCTCTCCTGTGGATTTGTCTTGCCATTTAAAGATCCAGACTCTTTCTGTATTATTTTTTCAAACCTTAAAATTTTTTTTAAACATTTGAAATTATTTGTGCATATATATATATATATATATGTATATGACTTTTTCTTAAATGATCAATCATCCATTCTAGATGTTACCCTGTTTATATGAGCTTTGCTTCCATTATTGATTTCCACAGTCTCCCCTGCCCAGTCCTACAGGGGCTGTAATTCGGACTCCCGTTCATTTCCTCCTAACATATCTGCTGAAAATGCAAGCTAATTTGCATAGCTGCATGTGTATTAAGGACAGTTAAAGGAAAGAAATAACAAAATAAAACAGAGAAGTTAATAACAGAAACACAACAGAAAGTGCTTAACGTTTTTGGTGACGAGCAAGAAGCAGTGGCCAACAGAGGCTCCCTTCTCAGCTTGCGAAGACAAGCTCACCAGGCAGGTACTCATTCGGAAAGAAACCAACGCAAAGAAAAACGTAGTGCCCAGGGTGGATGGGGCTTTCTCCATTGTCTCACCTGCATGGGATTGATCTTCACCGAGCGCTCAAAGCACTCCACGCATTCTCTGAACTCCTTGTTCCGCAGATGAAGGAGGCCTTTGGAGCGCTGGGCCCGAGCACTGCGGTGGCAGGAGAGCTCCCAGGCCCGGTCATAGCAAGAGTGGTCTCGAAGGACATCTCCAAGCAAGCAGTATAAACTCGGCGTTTCTTTTTTCTCCAGCTCTTGCCTAAGGATTTCTTCTGCCTAGAAATAACAACAGAAATAACTGAATTGCTTATAGTGACAAATGGCTATTTTTTTGTTTTTTAGCACATAGACATCTTTATCCCACAGGATCCAAATGTTTATTTTCAAAGTCTGAGATGACCCGCTTATTTCATGCATCTGAGACGCAGGCTGAATAAGAGAAAACCAACAGAAAACAAATCCAGTACAGGGGAAAGAGAGGAACAAGAAGAAAGAGGCGAATGCTACTTTATTGGGGTCTGGAATACTACAGGAAAGAAAGGTACCAAGGAGAAGCTTACTCCACAATGTTGGGAGGACTCACTGAGCTCCCCATTTGCTGCCACTCCAGTTGTCACCACTGGGACTGTGAGAGAGGCATCTTTAGTTCGCCTCTACGCAACAGCAATGAAAAGTAGGTTTTCCCGTTTTTATTTTATTTTATTTATTTATTTATTGTCTGTCTGTTTTGTTTTTCCTTTTTTAAAATGGCATGCTCAGGGAGCCTGGGATTGCTGAAACATTTATAAAAGAAGGAGGGAGGTACAACTTCATAGTCATTGTTTTTTCTCATAGATAAAACTTGCCAACATGAGGCCTCTCTGCTTCCGAACGGTCCATTCACTCTAGAAATTAAAGACCATCCTCTGTGCACTGCACAAGCTTGGGTACGATTCGCAAAGGTCCACAATTCAGATTCACCTCATCAGCTAGGCTAATTCTGGACTTGTTACCCCTCCCCTGACACACACCCCTTCCCCCTTGTTTCTGATCGGTTTCAACAGCATGTTAGCAGCTCTACTTTCCCTCCTCACACACAAACACCTTCCTAACAACAGCAGTGGAGTCACCAAAGATGCCAACACAGCCACGGCCACAATGGATGTAGACAGCCAGGAAGCCATCCTATCGTAGCTAACGTGATATTTCAGACTCCTTAATTTACATAGCTGGCAATCGTAAACTCTATAGAGTTGATTTGCTGTAGGTTACACAAAGCTAGAATTCTTAAGCAGTCCAATGTTTACAAAATCTTTTTAAAAGACAGTTGTATATTGTACTGTATGTTAACTAAAATTTAAAAAAAAAGACGGTTGTGTTCTAAAAGTGTCTTTGGATGTTGGCTCCTCTGCATTTCTGCAGTTTATGTAGGATTTTTAGGCTTAGTCTGAAAATGGAACCAGAATTTATAAAATAGTTTCTAAGGAAAATGAGTTTTTTAAATCCCAACTAGCCAAAATACACATGAAATTTTCAAATAAAATCCATGTAATTCCTCTGTAATAGACGATACAATAGTTACTACTGTATCTAACTCTATGTAAGGTCATCTATATAATTACCCAACACATGTATACTTACATATATGCCCATAGTATCCAACCAAATTATGGGTAGAAGCCTGGAGCCACAGCAGGATTTTTGCTGAAATGATCTTACAGTGTAACTGAGGGCATTTCTCTGGGCGATACGGCATTGAAACTTGATACCCACACCCTCCCAGAAATTCTGAAGCTACCCCTGCAGAAAATGAAAATTTGTGACTAGTTAATGTGATCTAGTTGGATCTGAAGACATGAGGAGCCAGCGATCACGAAAGGGTTTAACACTGGTAGTCCGTGATATCCAGTGAGGAAAGCATTTCTTAAATTATCACCTGTGGGAACTTACAAGAAAGCACCTACCTAATGTAAGCCTTCTGTGAATTAAGTTATAGGACACTGAGGATATCAGACTGTGAGGTGGGTTGGCTGCTTGTAAGTTCACCGAACAGCTCAAAGAAAGAAAATGACATCCAGTATTTTAATCCTCAAGGTCAGAGAACCAAGGAATGTCTATGATTGCCTAAAGGAATTTCTTTTGCCCTGAACCTGCCAACCTAGTACAGCCAAAACGCAGATGCAGACATTGCTCCTGCATGATTGCTCAATGACAATATAGGACCAAGTCAGCTTCACGAGGTCTGTGTGCAAGTTAAGGCACGTGATTGGGTTAATCAAATGTTTTAGTCATTCATTTTTCTTCCTCTATTGCCTTTTAGCTACACGTCATTTGATTATTTTTGAGTGACCGCTCTGGCGCTAATCATGCACGTCTTCACTCTGTCAAAGTTCATTCAGAGCTAATACTGTTTCACCTCACGTTTCTCACGTCACAAGTGGCTCAGTCAAGCCCTTCCTAAATTTCTGTTCCATAGAAACAATGAAAGAGAAGTAAGGGATTGCTGCTGTTTTCAGTCACTTAGTTTTGATGTGGTTTGGTTCACAGCCACAGTAACTGCAATGGTTGTTTGAAACACGAGGGCTACTCTGGTACCACTGACTTCACCTGGGTCAGGAGAAGGGGGCATTGATCATGAAAGAGAAAGACCCAAGAATTTAACGAAGGACATTTGCAATGAGTCAGATAACAGAAATCTCCAAACCCTACTGAGTTTCCTATGCCAGAGACGCGATCCTCCCCTATCTGCTAAGACTCGTGCTACTTTGCTTAAAGACAACAGAAGGAATGACTACACCTTAGGGAGATACCCAGCGAGAGAATGCCAATTCTCCTCATACCTGGCCCCTTCCATCCCTCATTGCCTCCATACACATAAGACTTATACACAAAGAGAACCACAAGAGTTCATTACTTTCCAGAGGGAAAAATCTTGGACCATGTGGAAAAAGAGATTCCAAGGGTAACAGACCATAGACAAACTGTGGATCACGATTTTAATCAATTTAGGTACTCATCAGAAATTTCTGGTTCACAGGGCTAACTCAAGCAGCTGAGGATGGTCCTAAATTATTTGCTCAATTGCCTGACTTAAAACCTGGACTCAAATGTGGCCAAAACTAAGTTGAGATGCCAGAAATTCCTTGGTGTGATGTGAAGGAAAGAATCCAACAACTTAGGAAGAAAAGGCTTTTGTTAATTTATTATTTACAACCTGTTCACCCATCCCAATGACCTCCAAGAGGGCCCAGGGGATACTCCTTTCATCTTGGCTTTGAGAAATACATTGTATATGGGAATATTAGCATTCCTGAAAAGTGCTATATAGTAGATGTTCCGTGTAAGCTGATGGAAAAACTTGGAGGTCCTTCAGTTGAAATGAGCTTCCCAATTTTAGTGGGAATTACTAGAACTCAAGGTAATAGAGACTAGCTGACAGCACTTAATCCCTGGAAGCAAGATGAGCATAGTTACTTGCAACAGTCATAGCCAGAGTAGTCTAATAGTGCAATAAGAATGGATCTTAGGTTGTGGCTGACTGACAAGAAGCCTTAGGACCAAATTATATGTATAGCCAACTACGTCCAAACTTGATCTATAGAACATTAAAAAAAAAAAAAAAATCTATGTTTGGAGACCAGATGTCTGACCCGAGTCACCATTCTAAAACACTGTTTCTCACCCAGTTCCTATCCTTGAGTCATTTCACAGAGTCAGAGCCTCTTAAAAAAAAAAATTAGGAAAGAAGAGGGAAGGAAGGAAGGAAGGAAGGAAGGAAGGAAGGAAGGAAGGAAGGAAGGAAGGAAGGAAGGAAGGAAGGGGCAAGCCAATACTGGTGAGGAAGGACCCTGCTATAATATAACTATCATATACCATAATTCTTCCCTTGTCTTCCACAAAGACATAAACTTTAATATTTACCAGGTAATTCTTTCCTGGGGGAAAAGAAATACCTGTCTTATCAGTGTTGGTAAGTTCTTAGTTAATGCTAATCCTCTGGGACCCAGAACATCATCATGATGAGTTACTGGGTTTATGGGAGTCAGTAGATCCCATAGTAGGCCCAGTAAGTCATATGTACCTCCATGTCAACTTGCTTCAGTTGAATCTCTGTTTCCCCAAATCCCTTTCCCTTCAGATTTTGCACTACAGTTGGTCAGGGGGGAATTTGTTGGGCATCTGAAAGGCAGAAGAAAAGCAACAGCCTTTACTCTTGGAAGGTGGTCATGATTAAGTACGGTGTCACACAAGATGCAGAGATGTCCTGCAGACCCCAGCTTGTACTTTGCTCTATGTATCTAGCTTGTGCTTCTGACTGTAGACCCCGCCAACCAATAGCAGCCCCAGGACCACCATGAGACATTTCACTGGGGACCCACAGGGCTGGCAGCTACAAACAGACGACAGCTTTCCACAGATCTCTCCACAAGTTCCTCTCTCATGCTCCCATTTCAATGGCTGGAAGGACTCGGCTTCTCAGATTCCCTGGTGAGTTCTGACTTATCCACCGTGCCAGTGCTTCAAGTGGACTGGGAAATGATTTCTTTCCCTGATCTTTCTACTTCCTCTTCCACACATTCATTTCTCCAGCTCTTCCCACATTTGTGTAAGATCTAATTCCTTTAGTAAGCCCCTTGATGACATCCCAAAACTACTCAAAGTGGCCCTGCTTCCATCAACAAAACCTGAATGATACAATTTTTTTCATCTTTTGCCTTTTAAACCTCTTATGTGTCCTGCCATTTGATAATGATTTACAGATTAGTTTTTATCCAACAGGCATTAAATGCATTATCTCACTTAATCCCTGTAGTAAGTCTGAGAGGTAGATATTAAGATGTCCCTTTTTAATATAAAGAAATAGAAGTTTAGATTCCTTGGTCAACTGGTCATCCCCAAACCAAGAGATACTAAGTTGAAAAATGGGACCTTAATTTCAGGCTCCATACTTTTCCTATATTCCACAGGTAGGTATAAGCAAAAATGGTGGTCTAAGAACCTCTGAAAATTCCCTACTCCATAAAAGCAACAAGAAAACTGGCAAAAAGTATTAGAATCAACTTTTTCATAATCCTGGAAATTAACCAAAAGCTTGAAATAATCCAGAGAATGTTATTTAAAAAAAAAAATGATGATATCTTGGTAAGAACAACAAGCTTTGTGTAATTTTAACTTGCACCACTCCTATTCCATTTCTCCAACTCTGCAGTAGCCTTGAAAACCAACAGCAGGAAATGGTGGTGATAATGACCTGGCAGCCACCAGAGGGAACAGAGTGGGTTTAGAGCAACTCTCAAGTCTCATTTCCAAAAAATTGTCATTATCCGACCTGGCTGGTGGTTGCCTGGAAGAATCCACTTGCAAGGCTGTCTGTAATTGAACCGACCTCTGAGTTTGCCCAGTGAAAAGCCCTCTAAAAACCAATTACAACTGGTTGATTTTGTAGCTGTCTGAAGTGTTAAATAACATGTGGGACAAACAACAGGCTAACCAAAAAACTTAAAAGTGAAAAAAGGGAGTGAGATACACATAATGGCTTTGAAAGGCTCCAACGTAGCATGATCAGGAAAGACCCAAGAAGGCCCTAAGCTCTCACCTCAATCTGACCTCGAGGCTTTGCACCAGCAGTCAGTGAAAGTGACAAGTGTTAACTGCCCACCTCAGTGTTGGAAGCATGTTCCAACACACACACACACACACACACACACACACACACAGAGCCCAACAGCAAAGACTGGGACACTTGTTGCTTCAGGCATTCAAGGAATTTTCTGTCCAACCCGTTAGCTGACCATTAAGCTGACCAACCTGAGACTTCAGTGGCTGCACAAGACAAAGAATAGAGATTTTACAGAATTAGTCAAGAAATATCACTAAACAAACAAACAAAAATCACAAACAGCAATAACAACCTGATTTCCAGAGTTGCCACACTACATTATTTAAAATGCCCAATTTTCAACAACAAATTACAAAAATAAGCAAAGAAGCAAGAAGGTATGGCCATTACATAAGAAAAAAGAAGGAATCGATAGAAACTCACTGAGATGCCCAGATGATGGGCTTAACAGGCACTTAAAACATACTATTTTAAATGATCCCTAGTACAAGGACTAAGAAAATAACTTAAAAAAAAAAGTAGTGGGGCTGGGCTGGCTCAGTCACTACAGCATGCAACTCTTGACCTTGGGGTTGTGAGTTCAAGCCCCACATTGGATGTAGAGATTACTTAAAAATAAAATCTAGGAAAAAAAAAAAAAAGTAAAAATGACAAGGGAATTAAAATGGCACACTGGAAAATATCCATTTAGCCAAAAAGAAGACAGTAATAGGGAAANNNNAAAGAGAAATACATAAAACATATAGAAAATAACAAAATGACTAATAAACATCCTATATTATCAGTAATTAAATTAAATGTAAAAGGATTAAACACAACAGTCAAAGGCAGAGATTGGCAGAAAGGATAACAAAAAAATGACCCAAACAAATGCTGTCAACAAGAGACACACTTCAGATTCATCCACACAAAAAGGCTGAAAACCAAAGACAGAGAGAGAGAGAGAGAACGAAAGAAAGAAAAGGAAAGGAAAGGAAAGGAAAGGAAAGGAAAGGAAAGGAAAGGAAAGAAAGGGAAAGGAAAGGAAAGAAAAGAAAAAGAAAGGAATGGAGGCGCAGGGAGGGAAGGAGGAAAGTTCCGAAGAAGGAAGGAAGGAAGGAAGATCAGGTACACAATAACCAAAAGAGGGCTGGACTGGCTGCATTAATATTAGACAAAACTTACCTTAAGACAAAAATTGTTAATAGAACAAAGAAAGGATATTTTAATGATAAACATTCAATCTATCAAGAAGACATAATCAAAAGTATATATTCACCTAACACAGAGCCCCAAATTACATGAAGCAAAAACTGACATATCTAAAGGGAGAAATATACAATTCATCAATAATATTTGAAGACTTCACTTTCCAACTTTGGATAAAAGATAGAACAACTATACAGAAGATAGAAATAGAAGACTTGAACAATGCTATAAACCAACTAAGCCTAAAAGACACCTAAATAACACTCCACCCAACAGCAGTGTAACACAACACACAGAACACTCTCCAGGATATACCACATGTTAGACTGTAAAACAAGTCTCAGTGAATTTGAAAGCACTGAAGTCATACTTAGTATGTTCTCCAATTATGATGGGTTGAAATCAGAAATCAAAAACAAAAAGAAATTTAGGAAATTAACAAATTCATGGAAATTAAATAATACAGTCCTAAATAACCAACGGGTCAAAAAAGAAATCACTGGGAAATTAAAAACACTTTGAGATAAATGAAAACAACGTAATATGCCAAAAGTTATAGGAAGCAGTGAAAACAGTGTTTAGAGGGAAATTACAGCTATAAATGCCTATTTGGAAAAAGAGAAAAGATCTCAAAGCAATCATGTAATCTTTCACCATAAGAAACTAGGGGGAAAAAAAAAAGTAAACCCAACCCAAAGAAGCAGAAGGAAGGAAATAATAAAGATTAGTGTAAATAAATAAACCAAAAGTTGGTTCTTTGGACTGAAATTACTAAAGTCAGAAATGAAAGATGAGAAATTACCACCAACCTCATAGAAATAAAAAGGATTATAAGGGAGTACTATACTCCACAGGTGTCCTATATAAAAAACAGGATCCAAGATTCAGAACATCAAGTCATACCCTTTAAACACCTGCATGATCTAAAGCTACCATTCTACAAATATTTATTCTACTTCTAACTGCACTGTAATATAGACCATAAAGATCACCAGAGTCCAAAGACATACAACACAGACCTGGTGTTGGCAACCTTGCAAAGAAGACAAATACACAAATGAAAGATTAAATAATAATCAGGAAAACCTTCACATTTGGGAACGATACGATACTGAGGATTTCAAATACTTCCTTCACCAGCTCATATCCATCTAAGCTCTTAAAAGAATGAGGAACAGAGAGAGTGGGTAATGTGCAACTTCTTGTTACCAAACAATATCGATTCTGGGTATTTTATTCACCATGACATGGGTCTGCAGGGCCAGAATGGGGCAGCTTCCTGAAGAAGTTAAGAAACACAAGAGCAGCGATCTTGCTTGGTCTAAACTGGCCTCTTCTTTCCTCAAATTCCTATCCCACATTTTTTTGTTAGATAAGTGAGTTCTTTCTCCTTGAGATCTTATACCTCTTCATCCTGCCAACAGAACGATCTTTCCCAAGGGCAAAGCTTGTAGGCAATGTATTTCCTTTCTTCAGTTAGTCACCCTGCATTCCTCAGTCTTCTTCCTCACTCTCTCCAAAATGCTCTATATGCTCCTCCCCCTCCACTTAGCCACTCAATTTATGTAATTTATTATCAAATAAAGAACTATAAAAGACATGCCCAGTGAACATAAATAAACCACAAGGGCTTATAATATCCCTTTTGCAATACCAAAATGTGGGTGGCCAGAAATCTCCACAGAATGCAAAAGGTTTGATATTTCTGGCTATGGGCTGCTACTTCCCTACGGGAAAATAGAGATGCACGTTTTTAAAGAATACAAGAAATTTGTCATCTAAATATCTATTAGAAAGGATAAAACAGGGCATCTGAGTGGCTCAGTCACTTAAGTGTCTGATTCTTTTTTTTTTTTTAAGATTTTATTTATTTATTTGACAGAGAGAGAGAGACAGCCAGCGAGAGAGAGGGAACACAAGCAGGGGGAATGGGAGAGGAAAAAGCAGGCTCCCAGCGGAGGAGCCTGATATGGGGCTCGATCCCAGAATGGCGGGATCACGCCCTGGGCTGAAGGCAGACGCTTAACAACTGAGCCACCCAGGCGCCCCTGATTCTTGATTTCTGCTCGGGTCTTGATTTCAGGGTTGTGAGTTCGGGCCCCATGCTGGACTCCACACTAGGCATGGAGGCTACTTAAGAAAAAAAAAAAAAAAAAAAGAATAAAACTACATTCCCAAACACAAAAACACATACTTAAATGGGCAACTGGCTACAATTAAACTGGGTTGCTTGTGAGAATCCTGTGAGCTGCAAACCCCAAAGACTATTCCTCTACCCAAATATACATACATATCTAGGCTGTTACAAAATCTGTTTTATTCTGGAATTGCAAACAACTAATTATTATTCTTAATACAATTTTGTGGCAATAACTATACACAGCGAATCTCGGTATAAAATGACATCAGCCGAGGCTCAAGTAGAGCCTACAGTTATGGCTGAACTAACGTTCCACTTGCTGATAACTGCACTGGTAACCCACTCTGCTTCGAACAAGGGTCCCCACACTCAAATGCCCATAGATTCTTGCCAATCATAGAGATTATGAAGCAGGCTGGGGAGTGAGCCCATAAAAGATGGAGCCCTGCTGAACTCCAGCCAGGTAGCACAATAATGTGGGAATTTGGCCTCATGTTTCCACATTGTTTGATTCTTTAAGAGAAGCCAAACAAAATACGTCTTGCAATGTCAGATTTAGACTATTAAACTTCCACCCTACAGTAGCCCTCAACTGCGCTTTTTCCTGCCCAGCATCCCTGCGAGCACTTAGGTGCCTTTAGTCAGAAAGGCACTTCAAATGCTAGTTCTGCTTATAAACTGTAGGACTGTGAGCACGTTAACTAATATCTTGAGAGTTTGTTTTTTACTTGTACGTTACCTACAAGAACGAGATGTGAAATGTACCTAGCTTTTTGTCAGGCATACAGTAAGGCCTAACCTAATGTTTGTGTTCTTTCTCAACTCCCTCTATTGGAAAACCAGATTAGAAAGTAAGATGCTTGAGTTTTCACTGCTAGGAAGAGAGAAGTGCACAGAAACAGCTTCTAGGGACGTTAAAATTTTCTGTAAATAATCACGTTGGTCAACTGTGTATAGTTGCTCCCACAGAAGAATTGTTGTCAACTGCTGAATAAGTGATTATGTAACTGGGTCGAGAGGACTAGAGGAAGTGAGGTCAAAGGGGAAAACTTCTGATGATTACAAAATTAAAGTTAAATTTTTCCACATAAGCTAATCTCAACCAAACATCAGTTTTGTTATGAAAATGTACAGAATCATAGGAGGAGATCCTAGCGATCTCAGCAAAAAAGCCTATACAAGGTACAAAGTGAGTGGACTACTGCTTTAGAGAAGGACAGCGGAGGGAGAAATATTTAAACTCTCAATACGATGTCCAGATAGAATTCGGAAGCTGTACAATATTCCATCTTAACACCTGCTCTATCTTACTCAAATATTCTATTCATGTGGATCTGTACTATCAGGCTATAAGCTTCTTGGAGGTAAGTTCTGTCTCTCACTCCTCTTTGGTATACCATTGCCCAGCACACAGTAGGTACTCTATAAATGCTGGATAAGTTCGACTGAAATTCACACTAAGTCACAAAGGGCTACTGGTGTTTCCTAAGGGGCTTCAGATTCTAAATAAAGACATAAAAGATTCTTCCCACTGGGAACAACGGGAGAACTCCTTCAGGGGATGTGATCCGGCTGACATCAATACTGAGGATGACTAAGTTAGGACATATCTAATAACAAGTTAGTTCTAGTGAACAGAGAGGTCAAACAGCAGAATGTGAATTTCACAGCCCTTATAACCCAAGTGGTTACACCTAGGAAATGGTCGCACCTAGGAAATGACTCTTGTTGGGAATAAAAGCACTAAGAAACAAAACCGATGCTCCCATATGGGTAAAAGTGAAGCTCAATCTCTGGTCAAAAAGGAGATAAAACAGTTCAGGACAACTACTCATCCTCCAGTCAGAGCAATTATCACAGCAAAGTGCCCTTGTTGGCGGTGATTTATGCCTTGATTTTGTGAATGAGCGAAAGGCATTAATAATTCGAATGTGTGACAAGTGTGGCCTGGCCTTCATCTGACGTGACACCTGCTCAGTAGAGAGCGACCACAAACTAGCAGAGCAGCAACAAGAAGCAGCCCTCCTGTCAAAGAACGAAGGGGGAAAACAAGCTCTAGACCCAGATACGGTGCGAACTGTAACAAGCATGTTTGAGGACTGCAGAAATGACAGCAGTAGGCTTAATGGCTAGAGGCTTGTTCCAAAGGGATGGAAAAAAGGCAGGCTAAGAATTTAAGGCCACACTAGTAGTCAGATTTGGCCACTTGACAATAGCTTTAGGCTTAAAAAAGTGTGTTTGTATGATTGTGTGCATACAACTCAAGCCACTTTGGGCGTAGTTTATTCCAGTCTTCTCCCTGGTAGCAGAGAGTGAAAATGGATTCTGATGTTCCCTATTATAGTGGCTGGCTCTAAAGACAGAGAAAATGGGGGTGCCCGGGTGGCTCAGTTGGTTAAGCATCTGACTCTTGATTTCAGCTCAGGTCATGATCTCAGGGTCATGAGATCCAGCTCCACACTGGGTGTGGAGCCTGCTTAAGATTTTCTCTCCCCTCTCCTAGCAGAAAGGTAGTTTGCTCCTACTCTAAATTCTTGTCCTATGAACAGCAACTGAGAGGTGAAAAGTGCAGAACATTTCATCCTACCCCAGCAGGTCGCCCCCAGCTAGACTTCTTCTGTGTGATGGTGCCTAGTCCCGTTCACTCTCTCACTGAGCCAAGTGCTCACTAATTGCCTTTTACATTTATGTGTGTGACAACATCATGCTCTGGCTTGATTTTCCAAAGGGAACTTGCCAGCATAAATACTCCAGGTCCAAGATAAAACAGACTAATTAAAAACAGGCCTAGTTAAGTGTAGAACAATGGAGTTAAGATGGCGGAGGAGTAGGGAACCCCTTTTTCAGCCGGTCCCCTGAGTCAAGTTGGAGAGGTACCAGAACAGCCTGAACATCCACGGAATCAGCCTGAGACGCAGGAAGATACATCTGGATCTCTACAAATGAACATCTCCAGCGCTGAGTATTGAGGTACGAAGCGGGGAGCCGTGAAACCACGCAGATATCGGAAGATAAATGGAAGGGGGAGGGAGCCGCCACATTCGGGCGCCAGGAAGCGGTAGCCACCTGCACGGGGGAGCGGGGGGAGCGGGTGGAATCGAGGACCGGCACCCGCGAGAGAGCAGACTGAGACCATGAGCCAGGAACGCGCACCACCTGACTGAGGGCCGGAGCGTTGGAGCGCACGGGGGGCGGCTGGCGGCAGGCGGCGTTAGAAACACAAAGGACAGAGACGAGCCGGCCCTGGAAGTGAGGGCTGGGACGCCAGGTGTGGGGTGCACATCCCGGGATGCTGCAGGGTTGAGCAGCACCAACAGAAACAGAGTTAAAGTGGCCAGAACATCAGTGGAGAACGGTCCGCGATCCCTCTGTTCTGAGACAGAGGCTGAGATTCGGCCACTGCTGCTCTGACTCTCAGAAGAGGCACAGCAAACCGCCAGGGAAAGCCGCCAGAGAACAAAAGCCTAGAAATACCGGCTTCCAGTGTGCCCGTTCCCATCCCCCCTTGCAGGGGACATGGAGACTCTACCCAAACAGGGTTGCCTGAGTATCGGCACGGCAGGCCCCTCTCCCAGAAGGCAGGCTGAAAAATCAAGAAGCCCACACCCCTAAGATCCCTATAAAACAAGGGCACAAGGCCTGGGTCCCGGTCAATAATTTGGGCTCTGGACAACCCCACAACTTCTCCTCATCAGAATGACGAGAAGGAGAAATCCCCCAGCAAAGAAAAGACAATGAGTCTGTGGCCTCTGCCACAGAACTAATGGATGTGGATATAACCAAATTATCAGAAATGGAATTCAGAGTAACAATGGTCAAGATGATGTGTAGACTTGAAAAAAGTATTAACGAAATGGTAATGAGAATATTGAATCTCTAAGGGCGGAAATGAGAGCGAACCTGGCAGAAATTAAAAATTCTATGAGCCAAATGCAGTCAATACTAGAGGCTCTGAAAGTCAGGGTGAATGAGGCAGAAGAATGTATGAGCGAATTGGAGGATGTGTTAGAAGAGAAAACTAAAATAGAATCTGGACTTAAAAAAATCCACGCTCATGAATGTAGGTTACGGGAGATTACAGACTCAATGAAACGTTCCAATGTCAGAATCATCGGCATCCCCGAGAGGGTGGAGAAAAACAGAGGTCTAGAAGACATATTTGAACAAATTGTAGCTGAGAACTTCCCTAATCTAGCAAGGGAAACAAACATCCGTGTCCAAGAGGCAGAGAGGACTCCTCCCAAGCTCAACCACGACAAACCTATGCCACGTCACGTCATAATGCAGTTCACAAATATTAGCTCCAAGGATACAGTATTGAAAGTGGCCAGGGCAAAGAAATTTCTCATGTACCAAGGCAAAAGTTATCAGAATTACGTCATACCTGTCTACACAGACCTGGAATGAGAGAAAGGGTGGGGGGGGGGCATTTTTAAAGCTCCTTCAGAGAAAAACATGCAGCCAAGGATCCTTTATCCAGCAAGGCTGTCATTCAGAATGGATGGAGAAATAAAGACCTTCCAGAATCGCCAGTCATTGACCAATTTCGTAACCACAAAACCAGCCCTACAGGAGATAATAAGGGGGTTTTTATAAAGGTATAAAGCCCCCAAGAGTGATACAGAACAGAAAGTCACAATCGATAGAAACAAAGACTTTATGGCAAAATGGCATCATTAAAATCATATCTCTCAATATTCAGTCTCAATGTAAATGGCCTAAATGCTCCCATAAATGCCACAGGGTTGCAGATTGGATAAAAAGACAGGACCCATCCATTTGCTGTCTACAAGAGACTCATTTTGAACCTAAAGATACATTCAGACTGAAAGTAAAGGAATGGAATACCATCTTTCATGCCAATGGACCTCAAAAGAAAGCTGGGGTAGCAATTCTCATATCAGACAGACTGGATTTTAAACTTAAGACTATAGTTAGAGACACAGAAGGGCACTATATTATTCTTAAAGGATGTATCCAACAAGTGGCTATGACAATTATAAATATATATGCCCCCAACAGGGGAGCAGCAAGATACACAAGCCAACTCTTAACCAGAATAAAAAGACATATAGATAAAAATACGTTAATAGTAGGGGACTTCAACACTCCACTATCAGAAACAGAACACCCAAGAAAAAATCGACAAAGAAACAAGGGCTTTGAATGTCATACTCGACGAGTTGGACCTCATAGATATATATAGAACACTACAGCCCAGAACGAAAGAATACTCATTCTATTCTAATGCCCATGGAACATTCTCAAGAATAGACCATGTTCTGGGACACAAAACAGGTCTCAACTGATACCAAAAGACTGAAATTATTCCCTGCATATTCTCAGACCACAATGCTTTGAAATTGGAACTCAACCACAAGGAAAAATTTGGAAGAAACTCAAACACTTGGAGACTAAGAACCATCCTGCTCAGGAATGATTCAATAAACCAGGAAATCAAAAATCAATTTAAACAATTTATGGAGACCAACGAGAATGAAAACACAATGGTCCAAAACCTATGGACGTTACGTTGGAATTAACTTAACCAGAGACGTAAAGGCAGTCTTAAGGGGGAAATACATAGCTGTCCAAGCCTCACTCAAAAGAACAGAAAAATCTAAAATGCAGTTTTTATATTTTCACCTCAAGAAGCTGGAACAGCAACAGAGGGACAGGCCTAATCCACGCACGAGGAAGCAGTTGACCAAGATTAGAGCAGAAATCAATGAATTAGAAACCAGGAGTACAGCAGAGCAGATCAACAGAACTAGAAGCTCGTTCTTTTTAAAATTATGAATGAAAAAGGAGAGGTCACGACGAACACCATTGAAATTGGAAGGATTATTAGAAATTTTTATCAACAGCTATATGCCAATAAACTAAGCAATCTGGAAGAGATGGAATCCTTCCTGGAAACCTATAAACTACCAAGATTGAAACCGGAAGAAATTGATTCCTTAAACAGGCCAATTAATTATGAAGAAATTGAGTCAGTGATAAACAACCTTCCAAATAACAAAACTCCAGGCCCGGACGGTTTTCCTGGGGAATTCTACCAAACATTCAAAGAAGAAATAATACCTATTCTCCTAAAGCTACTTCAAAAAATAGAAACAGAGGGAAAGCTACCAAACTCATTCTATGAGGCCAATATTACCTTGATCCCCAAACCAGGCAAAGACCCCATCAAAAAGGAGAATTACAGACCGATTTCCCTAATGAATATGGATGCCAAAATCCTCAACAAGATACTTGCTAATAGAATCCAACAGTACATTAAAAGGATTATCCATCACGATCAAGTGGGATTCATACCTGGGATGCAAGCGTGGTTCAATATTCGCAAATCAATCAGCGTGATACATCATATCAACAAGAAAAGACTCAGGAACCATATGATCCTCTCAATCGATGCCGAAAAAGCATTTGACAAAATACAGCATCCTTTCCTGATTAAAACCCTTCAGAGTGTAGGAATAGAAGGTACATTTCTCAATCTCATAAAAGCCATCTATGAAAAGCCTACTGCAAATATTATTCTCAATGGGGAAAAGCTGGAAGCCTTTCCCTTAAGATCAGGAACACGACAAGGATGCCCACTCTCGCCACTATTATTCAACATAGTACTAGAAGTCCTTGCAACAGCAATCAGACGACAAAAAGGGATCAAAGGTATTCAAATTGGCAAAGAAGAAGTCAAAATGTCTCTCTTTGCAGATGACATGATACTCTATATGGAAAACCCAAAAGAAGCCACTCCCAAACTATTAGAAGTTATAGAGCAATTCAGTAACGTGGCAGGATACAAAATAAATGCTCAGAAATCAGTTGCATTTCTATACACGAATAACGAGACCGAAGAAAGAGAAATTAGGGAATCCATCCCATTTACAATAGCACCAAAAACCATACGTTACCTTGGAATTAACTTAACCAGAGACGTAAAGGACCTATATTCTAGAAACTATAAATCACTCTTGAAAGACATTGAGGAAGACATAAAAAGATGGAAAGATATTCCATGCTCATGAATCGGAAGAATTAACATAGTTAAAATGTCCATGCTACCCAGAGCAATCTACACTTTCAATGCTATCCCGATCAAAATACCAAGGACATTTTTCAAAGAACTGGAACAAACAGTCCTTAAATTTGTATGGAAACAGAAAAGGCCCCGAATCTCCAAGGAACTGTTGAAAAGGAAAAACAAAGCTGGGGGCATCACAATGCCGGATTTCGAGCTGTACTACAAAGCTGTGATCACAAAGACAGCATGGTACTGGCACAAAAACAGACACATAGACCAATGGAACAGAATAGAGAGCCCAGAAATGGACCCTCGGCTCTTTGGGCAACTAATATTTGATAAAGCAGGAAAAAACATCCGGTGGGAAAAAGACAGTCTCTTCAATAAATGGTGCTGGGAAAATTGGACAGCTACATGCAAGAGAATGAAACTTGACCACTATCTCACACCATACACAAAAATAAACTCCAAATGGATGAAAGACCTCGATGTGAGACAGGAATCCATCAAAATTCTAGAGGAGAACATAGGCAGCAACCTCTACGACATCGGCCAAAGCAACCTTTTTCATGACACATCCCCAAAGGCAAGAGAAACAAAAGATAAAATGAATTTATGGGACTTCATCAAGATTAAAAGTTTCTGCACAGCCAAGGAAACAGTCAGAAAAACTAAGAGGCAGCCCACGGAATGGGAGAATATATTTGCAAATGACACTACAGATAAAAAACTGGTATCCAAGATCTACAAAGAACTTCTCAAACTCAATACACAAGAAACAAATAAATAAATCATAAAATGGGCAGAAGATATGAACAGACACTTTTCCAATGAAGACATACAAATGGCTAACAGACACATGAAAAAATGTTCAAAATCATTAGCCACCAGGTAAATTCAAATCAAAACCACACTTACGCCAGTTAGAATGGCAAAAATAGACAAGGCAGGAAACAACAATTGTTGGAGAGGATGTGGAGAAAGGGGATCCCTCCTACATTGTTGGTGGGAATGCAAGTTGGTACAGCCACTCTGGAAAACAGTGTGGAGGTCCCTTAAAAAGTTAAAAATTGAGCTACCCTATGATCCAGCCATTGCACTACTGGGTATTTACCCCAAAGATACAGACGTAGTGAAGAGAAGAGCCATATGCACCCCAATGTTCACAGCAGCAGTGTCCACAATAGCTAAATCGTGGAAGGAGCCAAGATGCCCTTCAACAGATGACTGGATTAAGAAGTTGTGGTCCATATATACAATGGAATATTACTCAGCTATCAGAAAGAACGAGTTCTCAACATTTGCTGCAACATGGACGGCAATGGAGGAGATAATGCTAAGTGAAATAAGTTAAGCAGAGAAAGACAATTATCATATGGCTTCACTCATTTATGAAACATAAGAACTAGGAAGATCAGTAGGGGAAGAAAGGGATAAAGAAAGGGGGGTAATCAGAAGGGGGAATGAAGCATGAGAGACTATGGACTCTGAGAAACAAACTGAGGGCTTCAGAGGGGAGGGGGGTGGGGGAATGGGATAGGGTGATGATGGGAAGTAAGGAGGGCACGTATTGCATGGTGCACTGGGTGTTATACGCAACTAATGAATCATCGAACTTTACATCAGAAACCAGGGATGTACTGTATAGTGACTAACAAAATATAATAAAAAACCATGAAAAAGAAAGAAGAAAAAAAAAAGAAAACAAGTGTACACAATGCAGATACACAGAAAAAAAAAACCAGGCCTAGTTATCCAATTAGCTGCTCATCTCCTATTTGCATTACCAAGTTACAGAGTATATTCAGTTATTTTGCCCTTTTTTCTCATTCAGGTCGGCACAACAGGTTTTGGCTTATAAACTGAACATCTAATTTCTTTTTTAAGATTTATCCACTTGTTTGAGAGAGAGAGCATGAGTGGGAAGGGCAGAGGAGAGGGGGGAGACAATCTCAAGCAGACTCTGCACTGAGCACAGAGCCCAAAGAGGGGTTCAATCTAGCAACCCTGAGATCAAGACCTGAGTCAAAACCAAGAGTGGCCACTCAACTGACAGTGCCACCCAGGAGCCCCTGTAATATCTAATTTCCACGGGATTAACAACAGCCTCAGTGAGAGGCAGGTATGGAGAAGGAGTGCAGGCTTAAGAGAAAAGGAAGGCTAAGCTCAGATTCCAAAATCTGCCACTTATGAAGGCTAATCAGTAAAGTGGTAAAAACAATTCATACTTTGTATGTTGTTAGATTAAAGAGATTATTAGATTAACAGATTAAAATGGAGGGGAGAGATCTCATAATTAGTTTTCAGAGAGAGAATATATGGCAGGAGTTGGAGAAGTTTCTTTCACCACATATAAAGTCCAAAGGGAGTATCTACTTGGAGATTTGCTTCAATGCAATAACTATTTATAATGAAAGGCTACAGGTCATTCATTTAGCAAAGATTTTGAGGATTTACCATGTGCCAGGCCTGTGCTAGGTGTTGGGGAGACCTCTGTAAACACTATAGACACAAGTCTGGTTCTTAAACAGCTTACAGTTTAGTAAGTGAAGTAAACCAGCAAATGGGATATCAGAGTAGTGTTGGGTGCCATCGGAGCACAGGAAAACACCCCAAATCTGAGAGGGAGGGAGCAGGGAAAGGTCAGCGTGGGAAGTAATCACCAAGGAAAAACCTGAAGAATAAGTAGAAGTGAGCTAAGGAGGACAAGTTCTAGACAGACAATAGCACATACAAAGGTCCTGAGGTGAAGCAATGCTGCAAAGCAGTTTCAATCTGGAGGAACTTTGAGCACAACCTCAACGAGCAAGTACAAAGGGGGACGAAGCAGAGATAAAAGAGTAAGGGGATAACGCGATTAGCAATGTAAGCAGGAGTCAGATCATGAAGTGGTCTGTAAACCATCCATGCTAAAGAGCTTCCCCCTGGAGACAAAGGGAATTTACTGAAGAGTGGGAATGACCTGATCAGATTTATTTTTCAAGAAGATCACTCTGACTGCATTGTGGGAAAAGAGTTTGGAAAATCTTTCACATCATATAAAGAAACTATTTTATATTTTTTTAAAGATTTTATTTATCTCTTTGACAGAGAGAGAGAAAGAGAGCACAAGTAGGCAGAGCAGCAGGCAGAGGGAGAAGGAGAAGCAGGTTTCCCGCTGAGCAGAGAGCCCAGTGCGGGACTCATTCCAGGACCCTGAGATCATGACCTGAGCTTACCTGACGGAGTCACCCAGGTGCCCCTAAAGAAACTATTTTAAAAGAAACCTTCTCCAGAGTGCCTGGGTGGCTCAGTCGGTTAAGCATCTGAATCGTAGTTTTGGCTCAGGTCATGATCTCAGGGTTCTGGGATCCAGCTCTGAATTGGGCTCCATGCTCAGTGAGGAGTCTGCTTGATGATTCTCTCTTGTCCTCACTGTCTACCCCTCCCCCTAGCTCGCATGCTCTTGCTGTAAAATAAATAAATAAATCTCAAAAAAAGAAACCTTTCCCCTACCCCCCCCTCAAAACCCAAACCAACTGCTAAAAGAATCTCGACTATTTTAGAAATAAAACATTTACTTGTAACTTAAAGGAAAACTTTTTAAGAGCTTTTGGCTACAATGACCTGCAAACATAGCAAAATAAAAGATAAGGCTATTAATCTCAGGTAAGCCTTGTTTGCTAGGAACAAGAGAAGAAAAGAGAGGTCCTACCCCTTACCATTCCACTCCCTTTACACCCACCTCTTGCAGGCAGTTTATACCAGCTCAATCTTTGTCTTTCATTTAGGGACCAAATTTATGCACCAAAATAAGAATTTGTCCATAGGCTTGGGGAAACTGCTAGAAGTGTGCCAGATAACTTTAAAAAACTAAATACTAACAGATGAGAACCTGTTCTTACCCCAAGGTCAAGCAGAATTAATCTAAGCTATTTTGCCAGTGGTCATTAAACCATAAGAATTTCTGTAAGTAGCGTCTAAATTAGAAAGTCTGAGACCCTACAACAATAGGGTGCAAGCACCAGAACACAATAATTAGAATTAGATACTTTCTCGAATTTGCCTTTTAAAAATAAATCATGCCATTAAGCACTAAATGCGAGGATTAAAATTTCACAAACTTCTAGTTAAATCAAATGTGGTGACAACTACTGGCACGTGACCAAATACTGAAAGAATCTCAGCTGTTTTAGAAATAAAACATTTGCTTCCAGCTTGAAGCAAAACTTTTTAGGGTCTATGGTTAAACTGATCTGCAAATATAGCATAAGAGTAACAGGTAAGAGAAGTCTTTTATGTGACAAATGAAATGCTAAGTCAACCTTTAAAATAAAAAATTGGGGGGATGTTTGGCTGAAACTCACAAAAGACTTTAAGACAAAGTAAATGACTACACATTCCTAAAAATTAAGATATGTACATTTTCTAGAATAATTAGAAACATGGAATTTATCATTATCATAAGACAATGCTTACAAGATCATGTGCCAATTAAAAAAACACTAATACTGCAACTACTTTAGAGGACAGAGTCAAATCCGTTCTCTGAAAGGAATCGATTCCTTATTTTTTTTCTTCTGCAATTAGAGAAAGTCTCTGCTTTCCACACTTTCTAAAAATAATTACGTAAATTTAGTATTTCAAAACATGCTTGGGAACTTGGGATTCAACAACTTAATTATTTCAAAAATCACTATTTCCAAAACTACTGTGATTTTATATACAGTTCATTTATTTAGTGACCAGCATAAAGGCCTAGCATAGTGAAGAATGACACAATGCGAAACACATCAGACTGGGAATCAAGATACTCATTCACCCATTTATTCCTTTGTTAAACAGCTGAGTCCTGCTTTAGTGCCAGGCCTACAGACACTAAAAAAATATTTAAGTCCTCAAAGAAACATAATAATATATTTCATCAAATTTGGGACACTATCAATCATAAGACTAACTCTTAACTAATAAAGAAAAAATGCTTTCAATTAAATGATGACATAATGCCTTGAATGAATCACATCAGCCTCTTGTTACTTTGATATTTTTAAAACCTATTCAGAAAAATTTGGCAGTTTTTCCTGCCTTCAATTCATTGCTTGACATTTTAAATGGCAACCATTCCTCCCTCCCCCGTCTCTATACAAAACATGCCTTCACCTACTCAGGGATGTCCTCCTTGCTTGGCTCCCATAAAGCACTTAGTTGATACTTTTGAAAAAAAGTAAATGAAATTGTGATGATTTCTCTAAAGGCCAATGTTGACTTCATGAATACCAAATATACATCTCTCTACTTTGTTTCAGTCCTTTTCTGTGTGTTCAATGACTTTTTGTTTCAATGCCAAATCATAATAAAATCTTTCTTGACGATATTCTAAAGAGCAATTAAATCCACCATATGTAGCAATGATATGGTACGTAACTCTATTGAAATGACGACACTAAACGTAACTGCAACTACGTGTAGACACGCACAGGCAATGACAATCTACCCAGATGGCCACCCGACAGCCAGCAACTGGAAGACGCCATCAAGTGTCAGACACATTCCAAATTCAGAGTGAGAAAAATGTGTCTTAGAATCACAGCGGTGAGAGCAGCCAACACCCATGTCGCACTGTGAGGAAAGGACCATTCTACCTACTTGACAGACGTTACATCATGAAAACCTGTACAGAGGTAGATTAAGTGCCTGCAGATGAGGAAACTGAGTCATGGGCAGAGGGGGGTGGGCGTGGGTAACTTGCCCAATACCACAAAGCTAGCACGTGGCCAGGCTAGCATTTGAATTCATATAGCCTGGGCTGAGAGGCTCTGCTGTGAACCCCTGGGCGGTGTGGCCTCTTGAGCTAATAATCAGTAACCGGCTTTGTGACCTGAGGCAAATCACCAGAGACTCCTTTCCTTATTTCAAAACAGAGGAAGTGGAACATATGATTACGGAGTTCTTTCCTGGGATGAAAATATTAAAATTCTATAATCTTCCACAGTAAAATTTTATTCCCATGCTGGTTTCTCCTTACGCTAATACAATGCAAACCCTCACTGCCATTAGTGATTACTGAAAGGAATGTAACTTTTACTACTAGTCTAAAATGAGACATACTTCGGGAGATATTTAAGAAACAGACACACACGTGCTTGTACCACTATTTCCTTTTTTTTAGGGTGATGGCAAAAGGTTGACTATGGAAATAAATGAGCCAATGTGTGGGTTTTACTCTGCTTGTCTACTATACTTATGATAGAAATTTAGTCATTTCAAAATTTAATCCAAAATTAACATATGACTTCAATGTGTCAGTTTCAACAGATACTCACAATGCAGAACTCCCTATTCTTTAAAAATTTTGTTCATTTATGGGGGGGAACCAACAAATTAATAACAGATATGAATACTGCAACATTTTTCCTCTTGAGCCAGTTTAAGGCTGGAATTAAATATGCATTACACACTTGACAACTCTTCTGCCCTAAGGACGGTGGGGGCCACACCCTTTAGATTTCCTTCTACAGGCCCAGCCAGCTGCTCTCCGTCCTAGGTAACCTCCCTTAAGCCCCACAAACTCTGATCATCAGGCAACCCAGTGAGGCTTAAAATAATTCCTAACATTTCACTCTGAAGTTGTCCTCAGGAGGAGAGTTAGCAAAGGAAAAAGATCAAAATACAGAGTCTTCAACACTTTCATTATTCATTCCTAAACATCATACATCGTACCAGTTTTGGCTTGCTTTTCTCTTTACATATACACATACATGTATACACATAAAATTATTTGCCCCAACAAAAATCAGAGAAAACATTAAAAAGATTTCTGGGGGAAAAGTGAAAAAGAGAATATAAGTGAACTACTAGCAAAAGTGGGCTTAGAAAAACAAAACAAGTGAGAAAGATGCCCCAAGACAGAAGGCTCTCATCAGTACACAGAATATTCCTTTACATACCTTTCCGTGCTGCCCTGCTCTCTCGTAACAAATGACAACATCTTCCCACATTTCTAGCTTCTCAAATATCTGAAGGGCTGAACTCGTGCATCCCAGCTCAAAGAGAAAGCCTGCAAGTTGGCGCTAGAAGAATCAAGTTAAAATAATGAACATTTCTTTATGTAAAGAGATTCCTCTTTCACTAGGCGGGTGCACTAACATGCCATTTTAAGGCTCTGCTTATGTAATAAATACATCATTTCTACAATTTGACCTCAACTAATTAGAAATCTGCAATGATTCAATACTTTCCTGTTTACTTTAGCAAGTTTCTTCATAGAGGGTAAGGAATTAAAACACTGTCATATAGGAACTTTCCAAAACACTCAATATATCCATTTTTTTCTAAGAACTCAGAAGAACTTAAAAGGCAAAATCAGTATTTCTTTCTTACGTAGAGATTCTGTGACCATCTCTGATTTGTAAAGCTGAGATCCAATAAATCAACTTAAAAAACTCTAGTTAGAATACCTGGTATCAAAAAGAGAAGTGTTGGCGGGGATGTGGAGAAGAGGGAACCCTCGTGCACTGTTGGTGGCAATGTCAATGGAAAACAGTATGAAGGCTCCTCAAAAAATAAAAATAGACCTACTAAGTGAGCCAGCAATTCCACTTCTGGGCCTTTATTCAAAGAAAATGAAAATATTCACTTAAAAAAATATCTCCACCCACATGTTCATTATAGCATTATTTACAATAACTGACACATAGAAGCAGCCTAAGTGTCCATCAAGGGATGAATGGGTAAAGAAATTGTAGTGTGTGTGTACACACAACAGACACAACACACACACGCGCGTGTGCGCACGAGTGGAATATTATTCAGCCACAAAAAAGAATGAAATCTTACCATCTGTGACAACACAGATGGACCTGCTGGGCATTATGCGAAGTGAAATAAATCAGACAGAGAAAAACAAATACAGTACGAATCTGACGTACATGAGGAATCTAAAAAAATCAAATTCATAGAAACAGAACAGACTGGTGGCTGCCCGAGGTTGAGGGGTGCTGGTGAGAGAAATGGATGAAGGTGGTCAAAAAATACAAATTTCCAGTTATAAGTAAGTTCTAAGGATGTCACGCACAGCATGCTGACTAGAGTTAACAATACTGTACTGTATATTTGAAAGAGGTGAAGAAAATAGATCTTAAAAGCTCTCGCCACAAGGAAAAAAATTGTAATTATGTGAGGAGATGGGTATTAACTAAATTCAATGTGGTGACCATTTCACAATATATGGATATATCAAATCATTATGTTGTATACCTAAAACTAATACAATGTTATGTGTCAGCTGTATCTCAAACTGGGAAAAAATGAAATTGAACCTCAAATAAACAAATAATAAAAACTTGAAGCAGTTGACATAAATGACAAAAATCTATGCATTAGCACTTGGGCACTTTATTAATGAAAGCATCTCTGGGTCTTTCTCACTCCCATCTACCTAGATTTATTTAGAACACATTCTAAAAAACTTAACTATTTTATTTCCCAGCCTTGGCAGATAAAAAAGGGGGCAAATTGTGATAAGGTTATTGAAAGTTAAACATATTAAAAAAGTAAATATATTGTGGTTTATAAGTGGTCCATCCTGCAGGAATGGAAAAAAATACTAAAAAGGTTTAAAAAGTGAGGTTCAGGACGCTTGGCTGGCTCAGTCAGTAGACCATGTGACTCTTGAGCTCAGGGTGATGAGTTCAAGCCCCACTCTGGGTGAAGAGCTTACTTTAAAAAAAAAAAGTGGGTGAAGTTCTTGAGTAATGCATGGTTTCATATTAGTGAGAACTGTGTTGTTTTTTCTTAAATACAATTTTACTGCTCTTTCAAAATTCAATACATATTTAAGAGTTAAGAAGCCAGTGGATGGAAAATCTAGGTTGACAAAATTAGAAAGTAAAATGAAATATACCTGAAAGTTATAAGCTAATATATTTTAAAAAATAAGTAAAGGGAATGATCTAATTCTTCCATATGCCATGAATCAGGGGAACTTGGCTATTTTAAGATATTTGGACATTTTAAAAAACTGAGTATCGCATATGGGAGCTGGAATAAATCTTAGTGCTCACACGGTAAGTAGTTTAATCTTTTCATTGAATAGACAAGGAAAGTTATGGCACCTAAGCTGTTAGGGTTAGCTAGAGGCAAAGACTGATTCTCTTTTTACAATAAACTATGCTACTACTTTTTGATCTTTAAAAATAATACATAAAGAAACGGTCATTCCCTACAATGAAAGAAAAAATGATTTAAATTGTTAATGAAACAGGATGTTTATCTAACTGCCTAAAGATCCTAAAATCCACAGCTTCCTAAACAGATAAGATAAACATTGTGCCTAAATTCTATTTGAAAAGTATTTAATTTTCCTAATGCTTCTATTCAGAAACAGACTGAAAGCTAAACCCTCAACATACATGCTTTGTTATAATAATAGCTCAGAATCTGAGATGTTTATCCACCACAAACTACATAGGACAAGGCACTTAATTTCATAGATCGGGGTCAAAAACATGCCAAAAAGTTCCAGCTGTTAACACCTTCTTGATAAAGAAGGCACTCCTTTTGAGATAATATAACAAAGCTTTTTATTTGCCTGTTATATTGAGACTCCTTCAATAAAGTAAATTCCAGTATGTAATAAATCCCCTACTTTACTCCGTGCTTAAGAATAGGACATACTCGAAGAAATCTAACAATAGGGATTCAGAGTCACTGAATGGTGGGTTGGCACTTACAATTCTAAATCACTACCTATGTAATCCATGAGAGGACAGGAAGCTGGCTGAAATGACAAGTTACTAAATCATATAGAAATTTCTGCCCGTCACCATTTCACTCTACTAAACTTCTAAGTGCCATAGCTTCCTCATCTATAAAATGGGGATATTTCACACAATTGTTGCAATAAAGTAAGATAATGTGTGCAAAATGCAGAACAAAATGCATGCGTCATACTAAGCATGCAATAAAAGCTGGTTGTTATTAGCTCGCATAACTACAACCCAACGAAGAGACAAGGAAAGGAGGGAAACTAGACTAACAATTTGGAAACCAGAGATCTACTTCATGACCAGCTGTGTGATCAACACTGGAGAAGTGTAGTTCATTGCACTGGGCCTCAGTTTTCTTCTCTGTAATATTAAGAAACTGGACCAGGTGTCTAAGTCGCCTTCAGTGCTAAAATTTTACAAAATAGGGGAACGACACCCATAACACGGGCCTGAATCTCCATCCCAATAGGGAGCTTTCGGAGCTACACAGGTCTTCTTACATCCCAGAAAAAGAACAACGGTACCTCACCATACCGAGCAAGAAACAAATGCTTTAAGTTGTTTTTGTAAACAACTCGGTTAAAAGGTTCATTCTCAAGCAGAAGGTCCTAACGGGCTTTTAAAGTTATTTTGAAAACGAAAGCTTCTGTGGTTCTCCCACTACTTAATTTCAAGGATTCTAATTTAATCTTGTTTTAAATTCTTTTTAAAATGTTTTCAAAGTTTAATATCATTTTAGCCAAAAGAGCATTTTGAAGTAATTGGCAATCCCCAGCTAGATACTTTTATTCTATTTGAAAACTCGAACATAAATTGAAAAATCAGGTATTTATCTTTCAAAAGCAAAGTATTTTCCATACCCAATGACAAACAGCAACAAAAATACCTGAACAGCCCAGTGAGGGAGTACTTGACAGCAATAGAAAATCTTCAGACGTTCCAATACAGATGTAGTCTTGTCTTCAAATTGGTCTGCAAGAGCCTTAAGAGGACATATCATAATCAGAATCTATATGTGTAATAACTTTTTTTTAAAAAGATTTTATTTATCTATTTGACAGAGAGAGAGAACACAAGCAAGGGAGTGGCAGGCAGAGGGAGAAGGAGAAGCAGGCTTTCTGCTGAGCAGGGAGCCCGATATGAGGCTCAATCCCAGGACTCTGAGATCATGACCTGAGCTGGAGGCAGACGCATAACTGACTGAGCCACCCAGGTGCCTCTGTAATAACTTTTAATATTAATAAGGCTCTTACTGAAGAGTTATACAAATGGACATATAAACAATAAAGAACACAAGTCACTTTTTCTTTTAAAGATTTTTTATGTATTCATTTGAGAGCGAGAGAGAGCACACAAGCAGGGGGAGGGTCAGAGGGAGAGGCATAAGCAGACTCCCCACTGAGCGGGACACCGGATGCATGGCTTGATCCCAGGACCCTGGGATCATGACCTGAGCTGAAGGCAAACGCTTAACCTACTGAGCCACCCAGGTGTCCCCACAAGTCACTTTGATAAGGTGATGAAATGTGTGAATTTTTTCTTGAATTTCTTCAACCATTTAAAAAACTTTAAAATTAACCAACATTAACATAAACATGTACATTAAAAGCTTGTCCATAAAATAGTTTTTAAAACTAAGATTCCCTATAATGATTCATTCAAAGAACTAGCCTAAATTTACCAGGCTTTTTACTTTTTCTAAGAAAAACTGTTCTGTAGCCTATCTATCTCACAACCATAATTTACTTCGACAATGGCACTTGCTAATATAAATCAGAGAAAAGTTATATGCAGAACTTCATTTAGGACTATTTTCTCAGGAATAAAGTGAAAGCAAAAGGTGGGTCTATTTGGTCACAGAGAGCAAGTTTTCTTCCTCTTCAGCAATAGAGCTCTAAGGCAGGACGTTCACTCGTGCGAGACCGTCCTTGAGATGCAGTGGTCAGCTACAAGGTGCACGCAATGAAGAAGCCCTCTGCTGTACTGAATTCCTACAATGAATAACTGATCTCCTAAAACTACACCAAGAAGCAGACCACTAAGACCAAGACAGTGGACTCTGAGAAAAGGTACCAAGGCCAACGGCAAAGTCAAAGGCTGGCACGATCCAGCAATCAAATTATCAGTCATCAAAAGAGCTCACATATTCAACATCAAAATGAACGCAGCTGCGCTCTGAGGTCCTAAGCAAATGCATGTACAACAGCCCCATTCCCACGATCACCTTCACCTGCCTCTTAATATGTTATTCAGTTTATCCTAAGTATATATATTTTGTCTGACACATACTTATACCTTCTCTCAACTATGAATTATCATGACCTTTTCTGCACAATGCAGTACTCAATTTTTCTTTCTTTCTTTTTTTTTTTTTTTTTGCCAGTTGACTGGTTTTCACAAGCCTATCTTATGAGGATTTCACGGTAATGAGAGGTCAATGTTAATTTTCTGATGTCAATGCACATAGTGGGATCATGTAGGAGAAGGTCCTTGTATTTGAGGACAAGGAAGTACCATGTTGGCAACTTACTTTCCAATAATTTAGGATACCAAAAAACAGCTGCACTGTACTTAAAACTTTTCGGTAAGTTTGAAATTGTTTCAGATTTTTATGAAATGAATTTGTAAAATCGAAAACCTCAAAAAAAAGTAAGAGATAGCAAGTCTAACTTCCTCAGAAGAAAGAAAACAACGAAGAGTCTAACATATCCCAGTACAAACCCAAGACAAAGAGATCAGTTTCTAAGCAGGGAAACTGCTCCTAAATTGGAGGTTTTCTGTATTTTACTAGGTGGGAGATACATCTGTTAGCCTAAGAATATCCTGTAGAATGAGAAAATACTCATTACATCACTTCTTTGACAATCCAAGATGTTATTCAATCAAGTCCATCAGAACAAACTGAGACATAACCAGACTCTTAAACCATCTTGGTAAAAATATTTTTAAAGCTTTCTGGCCTTACTTCAGAGAAACTTAATAGTAAAAAGGTTGCATGCTTCTGCCCAAAGCTGTTTAGTTGTAGGAGAGAGAGAAGAAAAACTTCTAGCTGAATACATATGGTTATAATACATAAATAAAAAGGTTCACTGAATTCATTCATCAAAAGGGGGCAAATTTTTCCTTTTATATCTATTTTCTTCTTAGAAAGAAAAAATAACCAATGCTTATTTAATAATAATAATAATAATAATAATAATAATAATAAAGGCCCAAATCAACATCACAACACCTACTTTTATGAAGTCCTAATTACACGAAAAACACTTTATTTTCAAACAAAACTCATGTTGCTTGCTGTAGGTGCTGCCTCTAGCTTAAATATAGCAAATGCTCAGTAAAAATTTCTTAATATATTAAGGATCAGATGATCTCAGAGTATCTAAGCATCTCTGATATTCTCAGATACTCCCCCAAATCACAAAGACCACAGGAGAGAGATCAAAAAACCAACATTATCTGAGCTGGATTCCGTGAATAAGCCCCTGCACAAGAACAGTCATGCTTCATAAGAACTTGATTAGGCCATAAGTATGTAACGATTATGACAGAATCTTAACCTATCTTCGCTCCTGCACAAAATGTACTTCTTCCTACTTTAAGCATGACAGCCACCTAAATAAGATCTACCTACCCATAAAATTAAGAACATTAAATTAGTATACAAAAGAAAGGGATGACGGGGTGCTGTAATTGCCTATATCCTCTACTGAAGTACTCTTTTCTATTTGCTAATTCACTACAAAGATAGGGACATCTCTAGATTTCTCCGAGCAGGATTTCTTTTAGCAACTCATTCTGAAATAATTCCATTATATCTAAACAAACTGGAGTCCTTTACAGGCATGGTAAATAATTCCACTGTATACAAATAGACTCAAGTGTTTTACAGGAGAAACCACGCTAGTAAGCATAAGTGACCTGGATTCTGTTCTAGGTTTATCTCCAAAAAGCAAGTTATTAAACCACAAAGGCATCCATCTGTGAAAGGATCTTTGCATTCAATGGGTATATGGCTTTATCAAAAGAGTACTTTGTCTCATTTCAAGCATTTGAGGTTTGTTAGCTAGTTATAGGCACCATCAACTGAATGCAAATTTCCTTAGAGGTAAACCAAATGCCCAGATAGTTTGGAAGACAATGGTAGGATGTTCAGCACCAGGAGATGGGAATGAAGGAAGGTGGTGCCCCAGTTACTACTGTGTGGATCTATGTGCATGAACACGGGCATAAAGAGTGCACTCCGTGAGAAATGGGCCCTTTGCAAGCTTTCATGTACTTCCAGAGATGTAGGTAACTGGTCTCTAACCCAGTGTCCTACCCTTGCACCGTTTTCTCTGTCTAGTTTCTAAATTCATGATTTTCACACCTGAAAGTCATAGGCACCTGGTGATAAGTTAAAACTGGTATGAGGAGATGGTCTTTAAGGAATGATGGCAATGCCAAAAACAGACAAAGACAAGCAAATATACCCTAAATCAACCATTAAGAATTGGATCATTGAGAACTGAAAGCAAGTATTTATTCTCCAGGAGGGTGATGGAAGAGATGAGGATGAATGGAAGAGATGCGGATGAATGGAAAAGATGATGAGTAAGGAGTGAGGAATAGTCTAGGGCTCCGTCCAGAGGTGGGGAAGAGCCAAGTCACAGAAAATCCAGGTATAACTGCTGGGACACACCGACGACTTCATGATGTATATATTGTTAAGATATGATACTGTTATCAAGTTTTAAGGCTCCCTTTTAATGTCATTTTCTCCCCCAAATGCCACCTCAAAGCATTTAGACTTTGAGTGTCCTTTGAGAAAACATACTTGTGCATACAGATTCCCTAACCTCATCTAAAAACCACTCTCAAACCTTTCAGGGGCCACAGTGCCACAGGTCAGGAGATATTTCTATGGAATAGGGAATAAAAGAATAAGACCACAGAAAGCAATGATGTCCCCTGTCTTTTCACAGATCCGTTTTCAGTAGAGAAAGAACTTCCACAAAAAACTAGGGAAGATCAAGCCTACATTTTAAAATTAGCACATGGAGAATGATTTAGTATAGAAGGACAATTCTGAACAAGGTCTGGTATGATTTAGACTTTATTTATGTGCTCATATCTAGAAGTATGGCACACATATCTTCAAAAGAACAGAGCTAGTCCCTAAGGACCGACCCTTTCACTGAAGGCTATTCATTCTTGCTAGCGTGATATCAAAGTGTTTATCGTATTTCTGAAGAGCCAAGTAGAAATTAGCTGATAATCTAAAAGGTATGATTGATCATATGCCAAATCACCTTGCTTTGTTGTACAATCTCTGTGCATGTGTGTGTGTATGTATGTGTATAAAGGAGGATTGGATTTATTATAAAAATATGTACTTAATCAAATATATCCAACAATTGGGCTGAATAGTTTCCTCTGACAGGAGTCTGCAGTCATTCAGCTATGATTTACAAATAGAGTAGTCAAGCTAACTGCAGCCTCAAACCCCCAAGTCCAAGAAAATTTCCAGTAAGATCAAAGGGAACGAGAATTAAACCTATTATAAATAGTACGTATCGACAACACCATTAAACCTATTGTTAGACCAACTTTACCTCATGTGTAGGAAACTGAAGCTCGGAGAAATAAAAATGACTTGCCCAAAGTCATAAAACTATGAAAAAAATAGGCTGCCTGATTCCAAAGACCAAGTTGACAGCTTCATTAAAACTGTACCTTATAAATACTAAGCAGAAAATTATCAGAGCTGTGAAAACAAAAAGCACCCTCTCAGTGGAAAAATATTCAGAACTACATAACTGGTTTTTTTCCCCCACCTAAATCCCACAACACAGAAGTCCGGGCATGGCCTGGTCAAGAACTTCACTTACTGCTTCCTGTTCTAGACACAGAAAAAGCCTTAGTGGGTGGGCTGGTAGAAACTAGGTCTACTAATGGGGGCTGGGAGAACCTAGATGTCTTTTTTTGATTCCAGACCAAACAGATGAACATAAAAAGGCAGTAATCAAGAAAGTCCAGATAGCCACTTGGGAGCATTCCTCTTCGTCATAACTTAGATCAGCAGTTCTTAAACTATCTGGTTTCAGGATGACTTTCAACTCAAATTATTAGGGACTCCAAAGTGCTTTTGTTTATGTGGGCTATAATCTATCAACACTTACCATATTAGAAATTACAACAAAGAAATATTTAAATATTTATTAATCCATTTTAAAATAAAATAATAGATGTACTATATTAACATAAATACAATGTTTTTAGGAAAAACAACTTTTTCAAGTCTTGAAAAAACTGACCATGTCTTACATTTTGGACATCTCTTTAATGTCTCACATTTCAACAGATGACATCATATCTGCTTCTATGGTCAATCTGTGGCAATATGATATTTTGACTGAAGTCTAGGAAGAAAATTTGGCCTCATACAGCTATGTGGTTGGAAAAAGGAGGAGTATGTTAACAGCTTTGCAGTTAATTGTAGATATGATTCTTTGATACTACACCAAAATTCAACATGTGGTGGCTTCTTAGCATTACTTGCAATGTGGAATTTTAAATCCTATCGATGAACTTTTCTTTGTTACAGTAAAATCCACTGGTAAAAAAACAAACAAACAAACAAACAAAAAACCACTCACTGGTCTACCTTGAACCTTGAATGGATCTTTTACAGACGCTTGATTTTTTTTTAACATCCTGTATTAGTCATTTGGAAAATGTACAGATCTTCCACATGTTGACATATTTGACATAATACTAAAAAATTATATGCCTTAATATCACCAACATCTCATGAGAAAACTCTCATCCAAATACCTGAAGTATTGGGAAACTGTCAAGTTCATAGTTGTAGATACAAGTTTCCCAAAACTCTCATTTTTTTTTTCTTAAAAGCTCAAGATTTTATCATTGGTAACAAATTATTGTCACTTAACTCTCCTTGAAGTGATGAGCTCACTCCGTGGTTTGTATGTCTGAGAAAATTTCCGCCAGCTACCTAAGTTTGAATACCCCAAGTGTGTCAGCAGTTCTTTCAAGACAAGATAATGTTCCATGAGCAAAGCAGGCAGCTCAGCTGTTTCCTGAGATGACCACTGTACGTTAGCATGCGGCCCAAGTGTTTTCTAAGTACTTCCCATTTCATCACATAGAATATCAAAAAAGATACACTGTCAAGGGTAAAGATTTAATAATATAATATTTACCGCTTTATCAAAGGCAATTATAAATAACACTTTTTCTTTTTGAAATTACGAATGTGTGGCGGTGAAGCATATGATGACTGTCAGTGTGGTTTGGCGCACCCACCTTGATTCAGGTGAGGGGGTCAGCAGTTTGACCCTCCCACCCCACCACGGCTTCTACTGATTCAGTATGAACAGAGTGAAAAGGTAAGTAATATCCCAGTATTATTACAGAGAATATCCACAGGATATTCTGAAATGGTCTGGGGACCCCCAGGGTTCCACAAATCACCCTTTGAAAACTGCTGACTTAGAACTGTCAGATGCACTGTCTTGAATGCCGTCCCCACATCCGCCCACCTCCAATTTTCTCCCCAAACTTCTCCATGCTTAGTGTTTAAAGAAATACTTAAGGGGGCGCAGAGGGTGAGGAAGAGAGAAAATCTCAAGCAGGCTTCACGCCCAATGCGGAGCCTGATGCGGGGCTCGATCTCACAACCCTGAGATCATGACCTGAGCAGAAATCAAGAGTCCGACTGAGCCACCCATGCACCTCAGGAAATACTCAGAAGTTCTTTTTCATCATCTCATCTTTAAAAATTAGGAAATGAGAACACAAATCAGCCTGCAAGGATTATGAGAGTGCAAAGAATAACAAATATTTATAATTAAAACCTAAGTAGAAGTTTTAAACTCCTAGTATCAACTTTTCTAAAAAGGTTAAAGTGGTTAAGTTTAATGATAAATACACCCTACCTTCCTCAGTAGGTGTCAATGCAAAGCTCCTGTTTGTCAGAGCTCAACGTCAATGGGCCCCAGATTCTGTGACACTTAATAACACTCACATCTAAGGTTCCTCCTGGCACTCGCCCTCCTGTTAAATCACGACACTGGCCTCCAGGCCTCGGTAAATGCCCTTTTGGCCTCTGCTCTCCAAGTACAGGGCCTGAGACAGAAAAACATCTGGAGCTACTAAAGATTAACAGCCGACCTCTGCCTAAGGCCGTCTTTCTCAGAAGCGCTCATAATCACCACCCCCTCACACTGACCCCGAATCAGTCCCTCAGGGCTGGGCTGCAGAGCTATATTTTAACAAGCACCTCAGAAGTAGTTCACAAGTTCAGGCAAGTTTGGGAAATGTTGCATAAGGCTGTTAGGATATGCACAGGGTGTTCTCCCAGGGAAAACTGATGTGTCCGTTCAGTCAACACAATCCGACTCCGTCTAGACAACTTAAATGTGTCCCCGCCTGGAATCTAACTGGAGTTATCATTTAGTGCCACCTTTGGAAGCGGGCGTCCTTTCTTCCATCCCTTTACTAAAGCTCCTTTGCTGTTACCTATTTTTTACATTTCTGTAACTTTCTAGAGTTTTTAATTTTTTTTTTACTATTAATAATAAAGTTCATTTTTATGCTGTATATCACTTGCCCCACTCTTTTATTCCACTCATCTATGAACTAATCATCACCTATTTTGTACCAAACTATTCTGATGAAACCCTTTTCCTGGTTTCAGCCTCAGGCCTCACAGCAGCTCCTTTGCTTGGCCTTGACGTGACAGAAGCCAATTCTCGCCCACCTGTGTGTTCTCTTCTCTCACGGCACCTCATCCTGAGAGTGAGCATTCCATTTCCTTCCCCCTTCACCTAAATTGCTGGCCTTGAGAGGCAGGGTTCTGCAACCCAAGCCTTCCTCACAAAAGCCTACATTCACTGTTTCCTGCCTTTGCTCATTCAATTCCTTTCCTCTAGATGATGCCAGTTCTCGCAACTTCCTTAGAACACGAGAGCATGATAGATTAACTTGGAAAGCATGGACTTCAAAATCCAAGCGAGACCTGGTTTGAATTCCAGCTGAGCTATAAGACCTTAGATAGGTCATTAAAATTTCCATCCTTCATTTCCCTCATTAGTAAAAATGTAGATAATGCCTATATGCTAGGATTATTTAGCACCTGGCATATAAACGTTCAGTAAACAGTAGTAACTATACACAATTCTAAATAAACAGTAGTTAATCATAACCATTCCAACATATAAAAGCAGCAATAGTCACACGAGCAAATCCTAGTATACTTTTCAGTAACTTCCAAACGCTGCCAATGGTTACTAACGCAGGTGAAGTACAGACCTAGAATGGACGTGTTTTCATCTTTCAATTTTTAAGAAACTCAATGGCATGACTCAGTATATTAAATGATAAGCACTGTAATTATCCCAAAGTTTTCAATGTTCCAGGTAGTAATGACTGCTTTTAGTAAGTTACATGAAGGACCAGGCAATGTTTTCTCGTACNNNNTTTCCCTACTGTTAAGAGAGGATGATAATAGCAGTCAAGATTTACTGAGGGTTTACTATGTGTCAGGCTCTATTCCAAGCGTTTCACAAACATCAACTCATTTAATCCCTCAACATGTGTGTGAGGTAGGCCCCACTTACTGCTCCATTTGCTCTACAAAGAGAGGAGAAGCGAAGCACAAGGTTAGGGGGCTTAACCTTGGTTATAGTATATAATCTCTCTTCCTCTTGGATTGTGAGATCTGTGGACAACGAAAGCTGGTGCTTTTCAGACAACAGACATTCTGATACTGAAGCAGGCAGCAAAAAGCAGAGATGGGAGAACGCGGGCGAGAAAAGACAGAAAGAGAAAGAGCTGATGATCGGCTTGAGCCCCTGAATCCAGCTGTCACTGAGACTGGAATACCCCATGATTTCCCAGTCACAACGGCCAGTATATTTCCTTTCTTAGAGCCAGACTGAATGTGGTTTCTGCCCCTCACAATGAAAAGACTTCTTACTGAAACCTGTTCTTAAATTTTACTGAAGTAGAAGGGTAAAGGGTTTGAAAAGCTCTAAACTTCAATCTATCTTTATAAGCACCTTTGATTCAAGAGAAGAATGTGGAAAAATATTCCATGTTCATGGATCGGAATAACTGGAAAAAACAGCCCTTAAATTTGTGTGGAACCAGAAAAGGCCCCAAATCTCCAAGGAACTGTTGAAAAGCAAAAACAAAGCTGGGGGCATCACAATGCCGGATTTCGAGCTGTACTACAAAGCTGTGATCACAAAGACAGCATGGTACTGGCACAAAACAGACACACAGACCAATGGAACAGAATAGAGAACCCAGAAATGGACCCTCGGCTCTTTGGGCAACTAATCTTTGACAAAGCAAGAAAAAACATCCAGTGGAAAAAAGACAGTCTCTTCAATAAATGGTGCTGGGAAAATTGGACAGCTACATGCAAAAGAATGAAACTTGACCACTCTCTCACACCATACACAAAGATAAACTCCAAATGGATGAAAGACCTCGACGTGAGACAGGAATCCATCAAAATCCTAGAGGAGAACATAGGCAGCAACCTCTACGACATTGGCCACAGCAACCTTTTTCATGACACATCTCCAGAGGCAAGAGAAAAGATAAAATGAACTTGTGGGACTTCATCAAGATAAAAAGCTTCTGCACAGCCAAGGAAACAGTCAAAAAAACTAAGAGGCAGCCCACGGAATGGGAGAATATATTTGCAAATGATACTACAGATAAAAGACTTGTATCCAGGGTGCCTGGGTGGCGCAGTCGTTAAGCATCTGCCTTTGGCTCAGGGCGTGATCCCAGCGTTCTGGGATCGAGCCCCACATCAGGCTTCTCTGCTATGAGCCTGCTTCTTCCTCTCCCACTCCCCCTGCTTGTGTTCCCTCTCTTGCTGGCTGTCTCTATTGCTGTCTAATAAATAAATAAAATATTCAGAAAAAACAAAACAAAACCAGGGGTGTACTGTATGGTGACTAACATAATATAATAAAAAATATTATTATAATTAAAATAAATAAATAAATAATAAAAAATTAAATAAAAAAATCTTTTAAGAAAGAAAATAAAAAAATAAATGTAAAAATCAAATGCAATTTCTCAAATTTTGAAGCCATACCCACTCCTTAGGCAAGCCCAGTACAGCCACAGACAGTGGGAATTACTAGACCATGTGCCCCACAAGGGCACACACTCTCCACTGACACAAAAAGTCACACATCAAGGTCAATACGAAGCCTACCAAGTACAATGCATGAGGATGTGTTTTTATGAAGATATATATATATATAGTCCATGTTGCAGCAAATGTTGAGAAATCGCTTTTTGATAGCTGAGTAATATTCCATTGTATAAATGGACCACAACTTCTTAATCCAGTCATCTGTTGAAGGGCATCTCGGCTCCTTCCATGATTTAGCTATTGTGGACAATGCTGCTATGAACATTGGGGTGCATATGGCCCTTCTCTTCACTACATCTGTATCTTTGGGGCAAATACCCAGTAGTGCAATGGCTGGATCATAGGGTAGCTCAATTTTTAACTTTTGAAGGGACCTCCACACTGTTTTCCAGAGTGGCTGTACCAACTTGCATTCCCATCAACAATGTAGGAGGGATCCCCTTTCTCCACATCCTCTCCAACATTTGGTGTTTCTTGCCTTGTCAATTTTTGCCATTCTAACTGGTGTAAGGTGGTATCTTAGTGTGGTTTTGATTTGAATTGCCCTGATGGCTAATGATTTTGAACATTTTTTCATGTGTCTGTTAGCCATTTGTACGTCCTCATTGGAAAAGTGTCTGTTTATATCTTCTGCCCATTTTATGATTTGTTTATTTGTTTCTCGCGTATTGAGTTTGAGAAGTTCTTTGTAGATCTTGGATACCAGTCTTTTTTTTTTTTTTTTTAAGATTTTATTTATTTATTTGCAGAGACAGCCAGCAAGAGAGGGAACACAAGCAGGGGGAGTGGAGAGAAGAAGCAGGCTCATAGCAGAGAAGTCGATGTGGGCTCCGATCCCAGAACGCTGGGATCACGCCCTGAGCCAAAGGCAGATGCTTAACGACTGCGCCACCCAGGCAACTGAGAACAAGTCTTTTATCTGTAGTATCATTTGCAAATATATTCTCCCATTCCGTGGCTGCCTCTTAGTTGACTGTTTCCTTGGCTGTGCAGAAGCTTTTTATCTTGATGAAGTCCCACAAGTTCATTTTATCTTTTCTCTTGCCTCTGGAGATGTGTCATGAAAAAGGTGCTGTGGCCAATGTCGTAGGTTGCTGCCTATGTTCTCCCTTCTAGGATTTTGATGGATTCCTGTCTCACGTCGAGGTCTTTCATCCATTTGGAGTTTATCTTTGTGTATGGTGTGAGAGAGTGGTCAAGTTTCATTCTTTTGCATGTAGCTGTCCATTTTCCCAGCACCATTTATTGAAGAGACTGTCTTTTTCCACTGGATGTTTTTTCTTGCTTTGTCAAAGATTAGTTGCCCAAAGAGCCGAGGGTCCATTTCTGTGGTTCTCTATTCTGTTCCATTGGTCTGTGTGTCTGTTTTGTGCCAGTACCATGCTGTCTTTGTGATCACAGCTTTGTAGTACAGCTCGAACCGCATGCGGATGCCCCAGCTTTGTTTTTGCTTTTCAACAGTTCCTTGAGATTTGGGGCCTTTTCTGGTTCCACACAAATTTAAGGGCTGTTTTTTCCAGTTTGAAAAATGCGTCTGGTATTTTGATTGGGATAGCATTGAGAAGTGTAGGTTGCTCTGGGTAGCATGGACATTTTCACTATTACTTCCGATCCATGAACATGGAATATTTTCCACATTCTTCTTTCTTGAACTCTAAAAAGTTTATAAAGATAGATTAGTTTAGGAGCTTTTCAAACCCTTTACCCTTCTACTTCAGTAAAATTTAAGAACAGGTTTCAGTAAGAAGTCTTTTCATTGTGAGGGCAGAAACCACATTCAGTCTGGCTCTAAGAAAGGAAATATACTGGCCGTTGTGACTGGGAAATCATGGGGTATTCCAGTCTCAGTGACAGCTGGATTCAGGGGCTCAAGCCGATCATCAGCTCTTTCTCTTTCTGTCTCTTTCTCGCCCGCGCCTCCCATCTCTGCTTTGCTGCCTGCTTAGTATCAGAATGTCTTGTCTGAAAAGCACCAGCTCGTTGTCCACAGATCTCACAATCCAAGAGGAAGAGAGATTATATACTATGGTCCAAGGTTAAGCTCCCCTAACCTTGTGCTGGCTTCTCCCTTTGTAAGCAAATGGAGCAGTAGGGGCCTACCTCACACACATGTTGAGGGATTAAATGATGATGTTTGTGAAACGCTTGGAATAGAGCTGCTGACATATAAAACCCTCAGTAAATCTTGACTGCTATTATCATCCTCTCTTAACAGTAGGGAAAGTGTAGGTAGAGAAAACATTGCCTGGTCCTTCATGTAACTTACTAAAGCAGTCATTACTACCCGGAACATTGAAAACTTTGGGATAATTACAGTGCTTATCATTTAATATCTGAGTCATGCCATTGAGTTGCTTAAAAAATTGAAAATGACGTCCATTCTAGGTCTGTACTTCACCTGCGTTAGCAACCATTGGCAGCGTTTTTTGAAGTTACGAAAAGTATACTAGGATTTGCTCGGTGACTATTGCTGCTTTTATGTTGGAATGGTTATGATTAACTACTGTTTATTTAGAATTGTGTATAGTTCTCACTGTTTATGAACGCTTATATGCCAGGTGCTAAATAATCCTAGCATATAGGCATTATCTACATTTTTACTAATGAGGGAAATGAAGGATGGAAATTTTAATGCCTGGCTAGTCTTATAGCTCAGCTTGCCAAAACCAGGTCTCGCTTTGATTTTGAAGTCCATGCTTTCCAAGTTAATTCTATCATGCCTTCGTGTTCTAAGGAAGTTGCGAACTGGCATCATCTAGAGGAAAGGAATTGAATGAGCAAAGGAGAAACAGTGAATGTAGGCTTTGTGAGGAAGGCTTGGGTTGCAGAACCCCTCTCTCAAGGCCACAATTTAGGGTGAAGGGGGAAGGAAATGGAATGCTCACTCAGGATGAGGTGCCGTGAGAAGAGAACACACAGGTGGGCGAGAATTGGCTTCTTGTCACCGCAAGGCCAAGCAAAGGAGCTGCTGTGGAGGCCTGAGGCTGAAACCAGGAAAAGGGTTTCACTGATAGTTTGGTACAAAATAGGTGATGATTAGTTCATAGATGAGTGGAATAAAAGAGTGGGCAAGTGATATACAGCATAAAAATGAACTTATTATTAATATAAAAAAAAATAAAAACTCTAGAAAGTTACAGAAATGTAAAAATAGGTAACAGCAAAGGAGCTTTAGTAAAGGGATGGAAGAAAGGACGCCCGCTCCAAAGGTGGCACTAAATGATAACTCCAGTTAGATCAGGCGGGACACATTAGTTGTCTAGACGAGTGGATTGGTTGACTGAACGGACTACTCAAGCTTCTGGGAGAACACCTGTGCATATCCTAACAGCCTTATGAACATTTCCCAAACTTGCCTGAACTGTGAACTACTTCTGAGGTGCTTGTTAAAATATAGCTCTGCAGCCCAGCCCTGAGGGACTGATCGGGTCAGTGTGAGGGGTGGTGATTATAGCGCGCTGAGAAAGACGGCCTTAGGCAGAGGTCGGTGTTAATCTTTAGGAGCTCCCAGATGTTTTTCCTGTCTCAGGCCCCACTGAGAGAGAGCCAAAAGGGTGTACCGAGGCCTGGAGGCAGGTCGTGATTTAACAGGAGGGCGAGTGCTGGAGGAACCTTAGATGTGAGTGTATTAAGTGTCACAGAATCTGGGGCCCATTGGACGCTTGAGTCTGACAAACAGGAGTTTGCATTGACACTACTGAGGAAGGTAGGGTGTATTTATCATTAAATCTAACCAATTTAACCTTTTTAGAAAAGTTGATACTAGGAGTTTAAAACTTCTACTTAGGTTTTAATTATAAATATTTGTTTTCTTTGCACTCTCATAATCCTTGCAGGCTGATTTGTGTTCTCATTTCTACATATATCCGGTTCTTAAAGATGAGATGATGAAAAGAACTTCTAGTATTTCCCTGAGGTGCATGGGTGGCTCAGTCGGGATCTCTTGATTTCTGCTCAGGTCATGATCTCAGGGTTGTGAGATCGAGCCCCCGCATCAGGCTCCGCGATTGGGCGTGAAGCCTGCTTGAGATTTTCTCTCTTCCTCACCCTCTGCGCCCCTTAAGTATCTTAAACACAAGCATGGAGAAGTTTGGGGAGAAAATTGGAGGTGGGCGGAGGATCGGCATTCAAGCACAGTGCATCTGAAGTTCCAAGTCAGAGTATTTTCAAGCTGATTTGTGGAACCCCGGGGTCCCCAGACCATTTCAGAATATCCTGTGGATATTCTGCATGTAATTACTGGGATATTACTTACCTTTTCACTCTGTTCATACTGAATCAGTAGAAGGCGTGGTGGTGGGAGGTCAAACTGCTGACCTCACCTGATCAAGGGTGCGCCAAACCACATGACGAGTCATCATGCTTTCACCGCCACACATGTAATTTCAAAGATTAAAGTGTTATTTATAATTGCTCTTTGATAAAGCGGTAAATATTATATTATTAAATCTACCTCGACAGGTATCTTTTGATATTCTATGTGATGAAATGGGAAGTACTTAGAAAACACTTGGGCCGCATGCTAACGTACAGTGGTTTCTCAGGAAACAGCTGAGCGCTCTGCTTGTGCTGAACATTATCTTGTCTTGAAAGAACTGCTGACACACTTGGGGTATTCAAACTTAGGTAGCTGCAGAAATTTTCAGACATACAAACCACGGAGTGAGCTCATCACTTCAAGGAGAGTTAAGTGACAATAATTTGTTACCAATGATAAAATCTTGAGCTTTAAGAAAAATGAGAGTTTTGGGAAACTCCTATCTACAACCTATGAACTTGACAGTTCCCAATTATTGGTATTTGGATGAGAGTTTTTCGAGATGTTGGTGATATTAAGGCATATAATTTTTTAGTATGATGTCAACATGAAACAATCAGAGTTGGAAGATCAGATTTTCCACAATATAATACAGGATGTTAAAAAAAACGCCTGTAAAAGATCCATTCAAGGTTCAAGGTAGACCAGTGAGTGGTTTTTTGTTTGTTTTGTTTGTTTGTTTTTTTTACCAGTGGATTTTACCACTGAAACAAAGATAAAAAGCCTCCGTCATAGGATTTAAATTCCATTAGACTGTAAAGTATGCTTGTAGTAGTTCAAATAGATCAGAATCTGGTGTAGTATCAAAATAAATATATCTACAATTAACTGCAAGCTGTTAATGATAATTCCTGTTTCAACCACATAGTGTGGGCCAAATTTTCCTTCCTTTCTCAGATTCACTATTATTGCCACAGATTGACCATAGAAGCAGATATGATGTCATTCTGTTAATGTGAGACATTAAAGAGATGTCCAAAATGTAAGACATGGTCATGTTTTTTCAAGACTTGAAAAAGTTTTTTCCTAAAAACATTGTATTTATGTTAATATAGTACATCTATTATTTTTATTTTAAAATGGATTAATAAATATTTAAATATTTCTTTGTTGTAATTTCTAATATGGTAAGTGTTGATAGATTATAGCCCACATAAACAAAAGCATTTGGAGTCCCTAATAATTTGAGTTGAAAGTCATCCTGAAAACCAGATAGTTTAAGAACCTGCTTGATCTCAAGTTATCGGTACTTGTAGGGCAGTCGCTCCCGGGCATCTGATTTTCGATGCATTAGTTTTTTTGGCATCTGCTTTCTGGAATCAAAAGACATCTAGGTCTCTCCAGCCCCATTAGTATCCCAGCTTTACAGCCTAATCTGGGTTTCTTCCCAACAAGGCTTCTTCGTGTTCAGACAGCATGGAAGCAGTAAGTGAAGTTCTTGACCAGGCCAATGTTCTGGACTCTGTGTAAGGTGTGGATAGGTGGGGAAAAACCAAAGATAGTTTCTGGTATTTTTCCACTGAGAGGGTGCTTTTGTTTTCACAGCTCTGATAATTTTCTGCTTAGTATTTATGGAAAGGTACATGAAGTTTCATGTCAACTTTGTCTTTGAATCAGGCAGCCTATTTTTTTCATAGTTTTATGACTTTGGGCAAGTCATTTTTATTTCTCCGAGCTTCAGTTTCCTATGAGAAGAAAGTTGGTCTAACAATAGGTTTAATGGTGTTGTCGACAATGCAGTACTTTTATAATAGGTTTAATTTCGCTCCCTTTGATTTTACTGGAAATTTTCTTGGACTTGGGGGTTTGAGGCTGCAGTTAGCTTGACTACTCTATTTGTAAATCATAGCTGAATGACTGCAGACTCCTGTCAGAGGAAACTATTCAGCCCAATTGTTGGATATATTTGATTAAAAAGTACATATTTTTATAATAAATCCAATCCTCCTTTATATTAACATACATACACACACACACACAGACAGAGATTGTACAACAAAGCAAGGTGATTTGGCATATGATCAATCATACCTTTAGATTATCAGCTCAATTTCTACTGGCTCTTCAGAAATACGATAAACACTTTGATATCACGCTAGCAAGAATGAATAGCCTTCAGTGAAAGGGTCGGTCCTTAGGGACTAGCTCTGTTCTTTTGAAGATATGTGTGCCATACTTCTAGATATGAGCACATAAATAAAGTCTAAATCATACCAGACCTTGTTCAGAATTGTCCTTCTATACTAAATCATTCTCCATGTGCTAATTTTAAAATGTGGCTTGATCTTCCCTAGTTTTTTGTGGAAGTTCTTTCTCTACTGAAACGGATCTCGTGAAAAGACAGGGGACATCATTGCTTTCTGTGGTCTTATTCTTTATTCCCTATTCCATAGAAATATCTCCTGACCTGTGGCACTGTGGCCCCTGAAAGGTTTGAGAGTGGTTTTTAGATGAGGTTAGGGAATCTGTATGCACATGTTTTCTCAAAGGACACTCAAAGTCTAAATGCTTTGAGGTGGCATTTGGGGGAGAAATGACATTAAAAGGGAGCCTTAAACTTGATAACAGTATCATATCTTAACAATATATCATCATGAAGTCGCCGGTGTGTCCCAGCAGTTATACCTGGATTTTCTGTGACTTGGCTCTTCCCCACCTCCCTGGACGGAGCCCCAGACTATTCCTCACCTCCTTACTCATCATCTTTTCCATTCATCCGCATCTCTTCCATTCATCCTCATCTCTTCCATCACCCTCCTGGAGAATAAATACTTGCTTCTCAGCCCCTCAATGATCCAATTCTTAGGTTGATTTAGGTATATTTGCTTGTCTTTGTCTTGTTTTTGGCATTGCCATCATTCCTTAAAGACCATCTCCTCATACCAGTTTTAACTTATCAAACAGGTGCCTATGACTTTCAGGTGTGAAAATCATGAATTTAGAAACTAGACAGAGAAAACGGTGCAAGGGTAGGACACTGGGTTAGAGACCAGTTACCTACATCTCTGGAAGTACATGAAAGCTTTGCAAAGGGCCCATTTTCACGGAGTGCACTCTTATGCCCGCAGCAGACATAGATCCACACAGTAGTAACTGGGGCACCACCTTCCTTCATTCCCATCTCCTGGTGCTGAAGATCCTACCATTGTCTTCCAAACTATCTGGGCATTTGGTTTACCTCCTAAGGAAATTGCTGTACAGTTGATGGTGCCTATAACTAGCTAACAAACCTCAAATGCTTGAAATGAGACAAAGTACTTCCTTTGATAAAGCCATATACCATTGAATGCAAAGACCCTTTCCACAGATGGATGCCTTTGTGGTTTAATAACTTGCTTTTTGGAGATAAACCTAGAACAGAATCCAGGTCACTTATGCTTACTAGCGTGGTTTCTCCTGTAAAACACTTGAGTCTATTTGTATACAGTGGAATTATTTACCATGCCTGTAAAGGACTCCAGTTTGTTTAGATATAATGGAATTATTTCAGAATGAGTTGCTAAAAGAAATCCTGCTCGAGAAATCTAGAGATGTCCCTATCTTTGTAGTGAATTAGCAAATAGAAAGAGTACTTCAGTAGAGGATATAGGCAATTACAGCACCTCCGTCATCCCTTTCTTTTGTATGCTACACTTTAATGTTCTTAATTTTATGGGTAGTAGATCTTATTTAGGTGGCTGTCATGCTTAAAGTAGGAAGAAGTACTATTTGTGCAGGAGCGAAGATAGGTTAAGATTCTGTCATAATCGTACATACTTATGGCCTAATCAAGTTCTTATGAAGCATGACTGTTCTTGTGCAGGGCTTATTCACGGAATCCAGCTCAGATAATGTTGGTTTTTGATCTCTCTCCTGTGGTCTTTAGATTTGGGGAGTATCTGAGAATATCAGAGATGCTTAGATACTCTGAGATCATCTGATCCTTAATATATTAAGAAATTTTTACTGAGCATTTGCTATATTTAAGCTAGAGGCAGCACCTACAGCAAGCAACATGAGTTTTGTTTGAAAATAAAGTGTTTTTCGTGGTAATTAGGACTTCATAAAAGTAGGTGTTGTGATGTTGATTTGGGCCTTTTTATTATTATTATTATTATTATTATTATTATTATTAAATAAGCATTGGTTATTTTTTTCTTTCTAAGAAGAAAATAGATATAAAAGGAAAAATTTGCCCCCTTGATGAATGAATTCAGTGAACCTTTTATTTATGTATTATAACCATATGTATTCAGCTAGAAGTTTTTCTTCTTCTCTCTCCTACAACTAAACAGCTTTGGGCAGAAGCATGCAACCTTTTTACTATTAAGTTTCTCTGAAGTAAGGCCAGAAAGCTTTTAAAAATATTTTTACCAAGATGGTTTAAGAGTCTGGTTATGTCTCAGTTTGTTCTGATGGACTTGATTGAATAACATCTTTGATTGTCAAAGAAGTGATGTAATGAGTATTTTCTCATTCTACAGGATATTCTTAGGTAACAGATGTATCTCCCACCTAGTAAAATACAAAAACCTCACTTTAGGAGCAGTTTCCTGCTTAGAAACTGATCTCTTTGTCTTGGGTTTGTACTGGGATATGTTAGACTCTTCGTTGTTTTCTTTCTTCTGAGGAAGTTAGACTTGCTATCTTCCTTACTTTTTGAGGTTTTCGATTTACAAATTCATTTCATAAAAATCTGAAACAATTTCAAACTTACCGAAAAGTTTTAAGTACAGTGCAGCTGTTTTTTGGTATCCTAAATTATTGAAAGTAAGTTGCCAACATATGTAGTACTTCCTTGTCCTCAAATACAAGGACCTTCTCCTACATGATCCCACTATGTGCATTGACATCAGAAAATTAACATTGACCTCTCATTACCGTGGAAATCCTCATAAGATAGGCTTTAGAAACCAGTCAACTGGCAAAAAAAAAAAAAAAAAGAAAAGAAAAGAAAAATTGAGTACTGCATTGTGCAGAAAAGGTCATGATAATTCATAGTTGAGAGAAGGTATAAGTATGTGTCAGACAAAATATATATACTTAGGATAAACTGAATAACATATTAAGAGGCAGGTGAAGGTGATCGTGGGAATGGGGCTGTTGTACATGCATTTGCTTAGGACCTCAGAGAGCGCAGCTGCGTTCATTTTGATGTTGAATATGTGAGCTCTTTTGATGACTGATAATTTGATTGCTGGATCGTGCCAGCTCTTTGACTTTGGCTGCTGGCCTTGGTACCTTTTCTCAGAGTCCACTGTCTTGGTCTTAGTGGTCTGCTTCTTGGTGTAGCTTTTAGGAGATCAGTTATTCATTGTAGGAATTCAGTACAGCAGAGGGCTTCATTATGCGGCACTTGTAGCTGACCACTGCATCTCAAGGACGGTTCGCGACGAGTGAACGCCCTGCCTTAGAGCTCTATTGCTGAAGAGGAAGAAAACTTGCTCTCTGTGACCAAATAGACCTTAATCTTTGCTTTCACTTTATTCCTGAGAAAATAGTCCTAAATGAAGTTCTGCATATAACTTTTCTGATTTATATTAGCAAGTGCCATTGTCGAAGTTAAATTATGGTTGTGAGATAGATAGGTTACAGAACAGTTTTTCTTAGAAAAGTAAAAAGCCTGGTAAATTTAGGCTAGTTCTTTGAATGAATCATTATAGGGAATCTTAGTTTTAAAAACTATTTTATGGACAAGCTTTTAATGTACATGTTTATGTTAATGTTGGTTAATTTTAAAGTTTTTAAATGGTTGAAGAAATTCAAGAAAAAATTCACACATTTCATCACCTTATCAAAGTGACTTGTGGGGACACCTGGGTGGCTCAGTAGGTTAAGCGCTTGCCTTCAGCTCAGGTCATGATCCCAGGGTCCTGGGATCAAGCCATGCATCCGGTGTCCCGCTCAGTGGGGGAGTCTGCTTATGCTCTCTCCTCTGACCCTCCCCTGCTTGTGTGTTTTTCTTCTCGCTCTCAAATGAATACATAAAAATCTTTAAAAAGAAAAGTGACTTGTGTTCTTTATTGTTTATATGTCCATTTGTATAACTCTTCAGTAAGAGCCTTATTAATATTAAAAGTTATTACAGAGGCACCTGGGTGGCTCAGTCAGTTATGGCCTTGCCTCCAGCTCAGGTCATGATCTCAGAGTCCTGGGATTGACTTCATATCGGGCTCCCTGCTCAGCAGAAAGCCTGCTTCTCCTTCTCCCTCTGCCTGCCACTCCCTTGCTTGTGTTCTCTCTCTCTGTCAAATAGATAAATAAAATCTTTTAAAAAAAGTTATTACACATATAGATTCTTGATTATGATATGTCCTCTTAAGGCTCTTTTGCAGACCAATTTGAAGACAAGACTACATCTGTATTGGAACGCCTGAAGATTTTCTATTGTTGTCAAGTACTCCTCACTGGGCTGTTCAGGTATTTTTGTTGCTGTTTGTCATTGGGTATGGAAAATACTTTGCTTTTGAAAGATAAATACCTGATTTTTCAATTTATGTTCGAAGTTTTCAAATAGAATAAAAGTATCTAGCTGGGGATTGCCAATTACTTCAAAATGCTCTTTTGGCTAAAATGATATTAAACTTTGAAAACATTTTAAAAAGAATTTAAAAACAAGATTAAATTAGAATCCTTGAAATTAAGTAGTGGAGAAACCACAGAAGCTGCTTCAAAATAACTTTAAAAGCCCGTTAGGGACCTTTCTGCTTGAGAATGAACCTTTTAACCGAAGTTGTTTACAAAAACAACTTAAAGCATTTGTTTCTTTGCTCGGTATGGTGAGGTACCGTTGTTCTTTTTCTGGGATGTAAGAAGACCTGTGTAGGCTCCGAAGCTCTCATTGGGATGGAGATTCAGGCCCGTGTTATGGGTGTCGTTCCCTATTTTTGTAAAATTTTAGCACTGAAGGCACTTAGACACCTGGTCCAGTTTCTAATATTACAGAGAAGAAAACTGAGGCCCAGTGCAATGAACTACACTTCTCCAGTGTTGATCACACAGCTGGTCATGAAGTAGATCTCTGGTTTCCAAATTGTTAGTCTAGTTTCCCTCCTTTCCTGTCTCTTCGTTGGGTTGTAGGTTATGCGAGCTAATAACAACCAGCTTTATTGCATGCTTAGTATGACTACTATTTGTTCTGCATTTTGCACAATTATCTTACTTTTATTGCAACAATTGTGTGAAATATCCCCATTTTATAGATGAGGAAGCTATGGCACTTAGAAGTTTAGTAGAGTGAAATGGTGGC